>NW_006431048.1:2210944-2231515 GCF_000325575.1 Pteropus alecto
GGGAAAGAAAGAGGAAGAAGCACAGCCTTACCTATGGTATTTTAGCTACTATTTAAGGACCAGTAAAGCCAAAGTTATAGTGGACAGCAGATTAGAAGAAATCGCTTGTGGGCTCTGGAGCTAAATCCACCAGAATTCCTGATTCGATAGGCTATGGACTATGTGAATCCATTTCCTCACACCCTGGCCAATACTACGTGAACTTAGATAAAGTAGAATGTAAAATGGTCAAAGAATAATTTTAAAAATCACTTTCTTTGTGATACGGATGTGGTCAATAAATTTTAAACCAAATTTAAAACAAAGTGTTATTAGCATTCCTCAGTCTCACCTCTTTTCCAGTGTCTTGACCCTCGTCCCCACCCCAGCATGCTAATTAAGGCACCAGACATCTCCGTCCAAGACTTTCACAACTGCAACAATCATACTGAACAAGCAGGACTCATGGGATATAATCCTAAAGTTATTTTATTTCTGTTTCCCATGATACATATAAAATCTGCTCCGTGAGGTTAGTTCTCCTGCCTTTAAAGGAAAAGACTTGGTTATAAAGTTTATGGTAACGCCGAGGAGACACAGGTCCCAATCGGTGATTAAAATGTCCATTTTCATGGCAAACTCTGAACAGCGTGGTTTCATTAAGGCCTCCTCCCTTCCCCTCAGTTCAGGCCTCCTGCAGAAAGAGAAGCCAGTAATCAGAGAAGGAGGTGTGGTCAGCTATCTCCCTACTTACCCTGTGTGTGCTATGACCTTTTCTCCCTACGCATATGGTTAACCCCTCCGAGGTCAGGGCACAAGGAGAAAGAAAGGTAAGCGGGGCAGAAAACCCCCACACTGACTGGTACCCAGCAGGTGTTTATTGTTGGCTCTTTTGTTCATGGGACCCTCACATGTTCTTTGGAGACCCCACTCCATTTTGGAGCCCTCTCCCCTGCAGGTTCCTTAATAGGGGTGATGCACTCTCCTCACTTACTCCTAAGCATCCTATGGTATCTCTAGTTTCTATGTTTGCCCCTACAAGTGGCCTTCTTGGTCAGAATCTAAGAACACACGGAAGAATAAGCTCTAACTTCCCATGGCCTTGCAGTTCTTTCCCACTTGGTTAAATAAATGATGTGACACACACACACCTTAAAACTCTGTTTACTTCCCCTGACACAACCACTTTGGTGGGACATTCAACATAAAGTTGCCAAGATGACCTTGACCTGACAGGCTTGTATAATCCCTGTGATTTGCAACCCAAGACCATGCCCTCAGGATCACATCCTTGGTCTCCTGCACAAGCCCCTCCCAAACTCTTTCTTGACCTTTCCCCAAGGCAGAGGTTGTGGTTTTCCCCGTTATAATATCATTAATTTAAAGAATGAGTCTCAAAATCAGGGAACCCAAGAGTAGAGATTTCAGACCTCAACTGAGCCCTCTGATATATCTGGTTCGACTCTAGCTATTTTCTAAGCTCCATCCTGCTGTGTACTCAAGATTCTGTAGTTTCATTCTTATTTTGTCTGACTCCCTCAACGAGGCCCCTAAATTCACTAACTTAAAACATTTCATTTCTACTAACTAAAACCTCATAATTTTCCTTTCGCAATAAACTAGTTTTTTCTATATGATGAATAATACTTAACGATTTTCATTTGCCACTTCAGAAAAACCCCACCAACATTCGTGAGACAGATTTTATTGCATTTAATGGGACATCAATGAGTCTGGTTTTTCCTAAATCTCAAAAAATATTTAGCCAAAAGAAAAATGCTGTTGCATTAGTGGTTATGAAATTATCATAACAAGAAGTCAGCACTCAGAGGGCCCTGTGGACGAATAGTGGGCCTGAGACCACTCCAGAACCTCACCTTTCAGTAAAGTGTTGTCTTGACACTACATGATCCACCTCAGATCCGATTTGAACAGATAACCCAGGAGGAGGTGGGTGAGCCCACCTACATTTCTGGACTCTTACTGTACCTTGAGGTGATGGAAAAAGACAACTAGAATGTTGAGTTGAAGTGAGTTAGAAGATTTAAGCCATTTGGACTCTCTAATTATAGTCACAGAAAACACTTAACTTCCTTATCAAAATCAAACAAAACTAGCAAGTGAAACAATCTGACGTCAGATATATCAGATACAAAAATCAGCACTATCCTCCAACACCAAATTGAGGATATACTTGGTAATGAGAACGTAATTCTATAATAAAATCTTTCTAATGCCTCTTTTATTAAACTCTTGAATAAGGTTCAACATAGGATCACCTTTTACTAAATTCCAGTGCAAAAGGAACAAACGGTAGGGTTACAGTATATTAAAAGGACTCTCGTGAGTAACTTAACAAATTTTTGTCAGGTCATTTTCTTCTTAGGCAGAATAACGGTCCCCAAGAATGTCTACATCCTAACGCCTGAGACCTATGACTATATTATGTTACACGCCTATGGAAAAATCTGTTGTATATACAAATAAGATTGCTAATCAGCAGATTTTGATAGGAAAAATATCTGAATTATTCAGGTGGGCCCAATAGAAATGCAGGAAAGTCAGGATCAGAGTCAGAGACTTTTGAAGAATCTGCACTGCTGCCTTTGAAGATGAAGGAATGCAGACGGCCTCTAGAAGATGGGAAAAGCAAGGAACAGAGTTTCCCTGAGTCTCCAGAAAGGAATGCAACACCTTGATGTTGGCCCAGTGAGACCCATTTTGGACTTCTGACCTTTACATTGTTTTATGCCACTATATTTGGAGTAACTTGTTACAGTAGCAATAGGAAACTATTACACTTACCCTTTTCTAGTGCGTCATTGTGGGGATGAGCTTTCCTGCTCTAACATTCCATGGCTGCAAGTCTTCCCCATGAAAGAATCAGTCAGACCAAAAGATTTGTGGTTTCAAACCACTGCAACTCCTGAAAACTTTCACATGATAATAGGAATTGGTTATCCTAAAGTTAATTTGACAATACACTCTTAGAATTAAATGATACTACAAGGACTAGTCAGACAAATGTCCTGGTCTCTTCAAAAAGTCAATATCATTTTTTAAAAAGCTTTTTTAGATTATAAAATTCTAAATAGCAACCAAAAGTAATGTGTGAAACGAATTTGATGGACATTTGGAAAATGTGAATATGGACTAGTTATTAGATGAACTTAAGTACTGTTAATTTTCTTAGCGGTGATAATGAACTTACATACGAGGATGTCCTTATTGTTAGGGGATGCTGGCTGAACTGTTTAGGGGTAAATGGTCACAATATCTGCAACTTACTTTTAAATGTTTCACCAAAATATATAGATATATATAAATATATGACAAAAATAATGCTTGTTTAATCTGAGCGGTGGTATAGGGGTGTTTATTGCACTATTTTTCTAAATGTTTAGAAATGTAATAAAAGCTGGGAATTTATCTTTTAAAACTATTTATAGATGTTGAACTATTGCTCAGAAACTTTAAGTTTTGGCTTTAAATGCTCTCTGTGCATAGAATCATCTAAATTTATTTATAGCATCTCAGACTTGTGGCTAGGATGTGACAAGATAAGTCTCATCATATGTAAAATAGTTTAAATGAGTTTCCAGTTAGAAAGCTGATGGGAAAAGAGTGATGTCATTATATGAATCAGTGGAAAGTTACAGCCCTCTAATTGAAAAGAGTAACCTGGTGGAATGGGGATTTTGGGTTTCAACAGGTCAGACATTTTCATTTCTTGAATTTGCCAAGAGAAAGGATAAAAATGAAACTTTCAAAATAAAAAAAAATGGAAACTTATGGTCAAGTAAAAAAAAAGCAGACACAAAATTATTCTCTAAACCCCAACATCCTAGAACCAGCGGCAGAAGGAAATTGCAAGAAAATTGTTTTACCCAGTTTCCTATTGACATATTACAACAAGAGAACATCGGAGGAAATTAATAAATAACATTCTAGTCAGTCTAGAGATAAAAACAGGATTAGCTAGTGGTAGAATGAAAATATTTTTATATAATTTGCCTTTTAGACTTTTAAAAATATATATATGATTGGTCAATACTGATTTCTATTTGTATCAAATCAATGCTTAATAATTTAAAGTTTTTTATTAAAATACTTAATGTTGTTAATTTTATTGAAAATACACAGTCAAAATCTACAACGGAATTTAAGCAGAAAACTAATTTAAGCTCGGAGATGGCATAACTAAGATCTCTACTACCACCTAGTGGACCATCTCTGAATTACAGGAAAAACTCGAGGTGAGCAAGTAAGAACTAATTTTAAAAATCAAAATTCTGGTTCTCTGAAAAACTAACAAAAATCAAACTAAATTAAACAAAATAATAAGTGCCAAAAGATTAATAACAATTGAAAGGCAGAAGGATTTTCTAAAATCATAAGCAACTATTTTGTACATCGCTATACGAATACATTTAAAGAGTTAGATAAAATGGATAATTTTCTACTAAATTACAGTCTATAAAAATGGACTCCAATAGAGATAAAAAGCTTAAACAGATCAATGTCCATATAAAAAATTGAGAAAGTTATCAAAGAACTACCCACAAAAAGTTACCAGGCTCAATCTCAAAAGGAAGTTTTATCACATCTTCAAAGACAGGATAATCCCAATGCAACATAAATTATTCTAGAGAAGAGAAAATGTCCAAATTCTTTTCATTAACTAAAATATAACATTGGTTTCCAAACCTGACAAAATGGCACCGAGAAAATGACAGAACAATATTACTTATGTACAGTGATGCAAAAATCCTAAAATAAAATATTAATGACTGGGATCCAATGCCATGTTAAGAAAATTACACACCACATCCCATGGATTTACTTCAGGAATACAAAGGTGGTTCACTATTAGAAAATAAATTACTATAATTCATCATATTAATAGGTCTAACTGGAAAAATCATATGATGATGATCTCCATAGAGGCTGAAAAAATATTTAACAGAATTTAACACCTGTTCCTGATGTAAAAAAGCACTCAAGAATATAGAAAATAATGAGTATTTCCTTAATGCAATAAAATACATTAATAAAATACACCTCAGTCCTAAAGCCAGCATCTTACAAATGACGTAATAGTATATCAACAAAATCTTAGAGAATCTATCGTAAAACTAACCAAGCAATAAAAGAACTCTAAAGTTAGCAGGATAGCAAACTAAAAATACAGAAACCAAAGGCTTTAGGTAAACTAACAATAACCAGTTAGGAGTTAAAAAAAAAGAAGAAGAAGAAAAAGCCCTATTTACAATAACAACAAAATAAGATAAATTCTAATGATTAAACTTAACAAGAAATGTGCAAGATCTATATGAGGGAAATTTTTAAATAGTCCTGAAACACCCCAAAACAGACTTGAACAAATGGAAACACATTTCATGTTCTTAAATACAATTACTTACATTAAAAAGATGTCTATTCTTCTCAAGCTAATTTATAAGTTAAATAAGATTCTCCATAAATATACTAAGAAGCTTTTTTCTGGAACTAGAGAGCTGATACTAAAATTTATATGAAAAAAAAAAAAGAATGAAAAAAGACTTGAAAAAGAACTATAAAAGTGGTTTACTAGATATTAAGATACAAAACTTCTATAATTAAAGTTTGATATTGGCCGACCCCTGGGCTGGTCTCTAAGCTTCCTGCCAGCTCTGTGTCTCTGTTGATTAAACTGCTATTGATTCCTTATTTAGCTAACACTGGGGTTATACTTCTTTTACACCTTCTGGTACCTTCTTTTATAGCCTACAGCAGTTTCTCAAGCATTATTCATTCACATTCCCATTAGACAAGAATTAGAAAGATGTCACATCATAATGTAGCTGATATTATTTTTAAAGTAATTATCTTTGTTCTTCCAAACGGATTTGCAAATACCAGTTTTCGAAACTTTACATGTTCTTCCTCTCTCTGCATCACAAAGAGACTCTCAGACTTGTCCTCGTGTATTCAAGAATCACTGCATTATAGTTGCTTTTATTTGAAAATTCTCAGTTAGAAAGCCCCCCAAACTTCACTTCTCCTTCTGCTGGAAAAGCACATCAGTTTTCCAGGAACTCTGCTAGAAGTGAGGACGGCTAACTTAAACTTACTTCGTGGAACAGAGAGTTCCAGGTACAACCTCGCCTTGACTTCCTCTCAGCCCTTTCTTCCACACGGTCAGAATCCAAAGTGCAAGAGGGTACAAGGACCCCTGCATTTGTCCTTCTCCCCTGTTTGCCTAAGAGCACGAGACAAGATCTGATCAGCTCGATGACCTTTTAACTGGTCATAAGAGGGCATCTACAGTTAGGGGCAGTCTATGTAAAATGTCTTTAAATTGTGGAGAAGGAGAGAAAGAAGTTATCTGCTTTTAGACCCATTCCTGGTAATGAGCAGCCTTAAAACTTCTCCCAGAAGGACACAATGATTATAAAAAGGTCTAATTCCGTAAGTAATCTTTCTCTGCTAAGAAGTCTCATCAGATAAAGGTCTAAGATCTAAAATATACAGAGAACTCATACAACTTAATAACAACAACAACAAAAAACAAATAATCCAATCAAAACATGGGCAGAGGACCTGAACAGACACTTCTCCCTAGAGGACATACAAATGGCCAACAAATATATGAAAAGATGCTCAATATTGCTAGCTATTAGGCAAATGCAAATCAAAACCACAATGAGATACCATCTCACACCTGTTAGAACAGCTATAATCAACAGGACAAGTAATAACAAATGTTGGAGAGGATGTGGAGAAAAAGGAACCCTCATACACTGCGGTGAGACTGCAAATTGGTACAGCCACTATGGAAAACAGTATGGAGGTTCCTCAAAAAACTAAGAATTGATCTACCATATGATCCAGCAATCCCTCTATTGGGTATTTACCCCAAAGACTTGAAAACCCATATCCAAAAAAGATATTTGCACACCAATGTTCATAGCAGCATTATTTACAGTGGCCAGGACATGGAAGCAACTGAAGTGTCCTATGATAGAAGTTGCCCACTGGGAATTTACCAGATAATATAATCTGCAACGTTCTCTGTCTAAATCCTTATCACAAATCTAGTTATGAGAAATATTATTTTTGCAGGATAGCCAGAGAGAGTATTCATGCTCTAAATACTCCAAGTTTGACTCTTACATGAAGCCAGAGAGCATTAGAGGTCCTAATAAGCCTCTATTTGACTTCACTGGATTGTAAAACATGTGACATCCTTAACCTGCACTGAGAGTTAATTTAAAAAACTAAAGTATGCTTTTAAAGTCCTAAAGCAAATTCTAAAGTTCCTAAATATTATAAGTTAATTCTTAAAATGCCTAAATCACTGCTTCATTCCTTTGAAATAGTGGGAAGGAATGTCATATTTTTTTTAAATGCCATAATATTATCACAATTTGTGTGGATTATTCCTACAATTCTGCCTCATAAAGCTTTATACCCCATAAAAGATATCTGTCGGGATTTGAAATAATATAACTGAAAAATGACACTGTTTCCCATTAGTACTTTTGTTAGGATTTTTTAAATTTTATTAATGTCTACAGAAAATAGAAAAGGAACTAGAGTAGATACAAATCTCAAACCATAAGTCCCAGTATTAAAGAAATATAACTTGATTTTCTACATTTCTGTTTGTATTTTGAGCCCTCATGTCACAGGGAAACAGCCCTAACCCTCCAGAGGTTCCCCTCACTGTCTTTGGGTTATGCATTCTTCCACAATCCTACACACACCAAAGAAGGGGGAATAATGGTCACAATCTGGTTCCAAGACTCAAGTACAGCCAGTTCGAAGAGATGCCCACCATCCCAGCCAGCATGCCCCTCTGCTCCCGCCCCCCACTCAAGCACAGGAATCTTTGCCAGGCTACCTCGCATCACATATGCCTGGATGCATCTTGAAGCTACTTTCTAACATGCAACATCCCTCCCTTAAGACGACAAGGATAGGGTGACCACCTCAAATGAGAAGGAACAACATATAAGAAGAGTAAAAATATAGTTAAATATCTGAAATACTATTTGCCCACATTTTCAGTATCTACATGGGTTCTTAGATGCCTCGCTTGTACAAATTTGTTATTTATCATTGTCATCCGATCTACTGAAATATGTTGGCAAATTTATTTCTACTTCTAACCCCATTTTCCTCAATTGAGTATTTCTTTCTACTGTGATCCTATGTTTCCATCATACCAAGGATCCTGGGACTTGAAAGTAAAAACTCAACCTAACCCACAAAATCAGGGCACCTGATCATCCTTATTAAGGAAATTGGAATAGTAACATCCTCTAATCAATAAGCATATGTGGGCAGGAGTTTATATAGAATAATGTTTATGCAGCATTATTTATATTGGCAAAAAATGGGAAAAAAACTAAATGCTTAATAATAGTTGTTTAAATAGAATAAGACCACATGATAAAATTCTATGCACTGTTAAATGTCAGGTTGTAAAAGAATAAGTGATAATATAGGGAAATAGTCACAATAAAAATAATAAAGTATGAACTATACAATCACAATTTTATAAAATACATACTTGAATGCAGCCTATAGCAAAAAGCTGGAAAGTTCCTCACCAGAACGTTAAAAGGGATCTTTGTGTAGTGAAATTATGATTGGGATTATTAATGAGAATTATTTTCTTTTCATATTTTCAAATTTTTCTACAATGCTCAGATGTTTTCAGAGTCAGAGAAATAAAGTAATATCATTTGAAAAACTAAAAGCATTTATTGAGCTTATGATTTGTGCATCACATATATGCTATAACTCAAGAAAAATATTTTTAAAAATAAGCAAGAGTAGGATTTTCAACAAGGAGAATAAGAAAGAAACAAAACATCTCCTGAGATCATCTCAGCCCTGATCGGGCTTTCTTGTTCAACAAAGACTATTTTGTACTAATTAAATTTCTTGACTGTCCCATGAAAAATGTGCTTCTTATTTTTCTCTTTTTATTCTGAGATATGAATGTGCTTAATAAAAGTATTTTGCAAATTAGGCATACACTAATTGCTGAATCAAAGAGGAGACTATGCTACAATTGTATAGCCTCACCACAGTTGACTGCAGACCCAGGAAGTCATACAAGTTATGCATGTCCAGGTTCAGAAGTTCAGTGAGTCATCAAGAGCCTGTTGGGCAAAAATCTGATCTGACTACTTGCCCTGGACTTCATAAGTCCTGACTCCACCCTCTTACCTCCAGGCTTCACTCTGGCTGTCTGATAGCCCCACCTTCTCGAACAGGCCTGCAGCCCAGATGAGGCAGGGCAATGGTACTCAGAAGGCTGCATGGTACTTGACTGAGGCAAGTCTAGTGAAGAATTATGAATGATAAGAATGCTCTTGTCATTGCTGAATCTGGGCCTGACTTCACCTATAGCCACTTTATTTTTTTTTCTTATATCTGAATCAGTCGTCTTTAGTTCCATTTGGAGTTATGAAGTGGTTTGTATCAATCAGCGATACTGCCCTCTGCTGGCTTCTGCTTGGCTTTAGGATTGCTGTGTACCCAAAATAGTAGAAGGGAGTGATTTCTATGATTTGTGCTGAGAATCATTAACTTGGTTAAGTTCTTCTAACCAATCTATGACACTGAATCTTCGGTGAAAGCCTCAAGATTATATCCTGGGTCTCTAAGTCTAGGTGACTTCTGATTAAAATTAGTTTAACTTCCAGGATTTAAACCATCTTCAGTGTGTTCATTCATTCATTCATTTAACTATTTATTGTATGCCTAGAATATGTAAGTCACTGTGCTAGGCACTGGGGATGGAATGGTGAACAGATATAGCCTCTGCCTATGATGCTTATGATTTAGAGAGGCATACAGACCAAAACATGAAAGCAAAATATGCTATCAAACAAGGGCAAAACAGGAGATTACAATATACTGTGGTAAGAGCTCTGATAGAGAAATTACAATTATAAAGTGCTATAAGAGTACGTAGCAGAGGCACACAGATGGCGGTTGGGGCATAGGGGGACAGGGTTGTGTGTGTCCCAAAGTCTTAGGTCATATATTAATTTGTTAGAGTTGCCATGACAAAGTATTAACAGACCGGGTGAGTAAAACAACAAAAATTTGTTTCCTCACAATTTCAGAAGCTAGAAGTCTCAGCTTAATGTATCGACAGGGTTGATTTCTTCTGAGGCCTCTCTCCTTGGTTTGTAGATGCCCTTCTCACCATCTATCTTCATGTGATTTTCCCGCTGTATGTTTGTGCTCTAATTTCCTCTTCTTATAAGGATACCAATCATTTTGGATTAAGGCCTACCCTAGTGACATTTTAACTTAACTGCCTCTTTAAAGACCCTGTCTTCAAACACAGTCACATTCATAGGTACTCGGGGTTAGGACTTCACCACGTGAATTTTGGGAAGGGACACACTTCAGCCCATAACAAGCCTGAAGGAAAAAGAGGAATCAGCCAGCTAAATGGACTCACAGGGAAGGGCTTCCAGCATGAGCAGAGAGGCAAAGAGAAAGGCACCCTAGAAGAAGTTAGCAGAAACCAGATCAGAAAGGGCTTGTGAGCCATATTAAAAAGTGAGAACTGTATCCTATGGACAATTGGATGTTATTGAAGGGTTTTCATTAAGAATACAAAATGACCAGATTTATTTCTTAGAAGAAATGTTTGGCTTGTTGTGTGAAGAATGGATTGAAGAGGAGTGTGGTTGAATGGGGCCCCAGAGGGTTTACGGGGAAATTTCTGTGATTCAGGGTAGAGGTAGTCGCAGCCTGAACAAGGGTGGTTCAGGCCGGATCAAGAGGAGTGGATAGAATCCAGTGTAACTGGCAAGAGCTGGTGATTGCTGCGTGAGGGGGCTGTGAGAGAGCACAGTGGAGGATGATACCCATCTTTCTGACTCGGAAAATGGGAGGACCAAGCCACGGATCACTGAAGGAGGAGAATCAAAAATGAAGGGTTCAGTCAGAAGTAGAGCCTGCAAACCGAGAAACCATCTAACATTGCCTACCCAACAACTCCACTAAGGCCACACTTTATACGAAAAAAGGAAAGAAGGAAAAAGGGTTAAGCACCCAGCTTAGTGTGGTTATAACGATGAGACTTTTTATTTACATTTGTTTACTTATTTCAACATTAAAAATTAATCCAAAAATCCAAATGGATTCTTCTATCCTGTTTTACTTTCTTCATCTCTCTTTACATTTCTAGATCCTCCAAGATGTAACTGAGGACGCAAAACGTAAGGATGGTTGCTAAGATATCTAGAAATGAAAATACGACTAGCTTCCATTTATGGAACACTAACTACATATATGCCAGACATGGGGCAAAATACTCTGCATACATTTTCTATTTAATCCTCACAGCCTTGTGAGATACTTATTATTATTTACATCTTACAGGCAAGAAACTGATACCCAGAAAGACAAAGTCATTGCCCAGAGTTACAGAACTACACAGATTCTTAGACCCAACCATCTCTGACTCTAAAATCTACTACACTAACCGCTATTCTATTCTACCTCCAGTGAGCCTTCCTTTGAGAACCCAGATGAACTTAAGTCCATCCCATAAAAGATTTCTTGCCCTTTACATACATTTTTACTTTGAAATAAGAAAGTACTTTTTAGTAAAGACATCCCATAATCTTGAGCTCCATTTTAGAATACAGTGTGCATAATACCCCTGGTATTGTGCAACCTAGCAGCCTCATTCTTGTGCTGACTTGGATCAAACTTCCAGGACTGAAGCTTAAGTTCAGACAAGACGTGTATATGCCACCAAACATCTCGTTTATAAGAACAGATTAGATGAGTGACTGAAAAACTGTCAAACAGGCCAAACTGGACAAAGCTTGACTAGCAGTGCAAAAAACAAGGCCAGGTATAAACTTGAACTCCTGGCTGCCGACCCGTGAGAATAATATTTAGGAAGATTGCCTAAAGGAGATCGACTAAATCAATTTTTTCACAGATAGTTTAGATTTTATCTTCGAATTAAGCTAGCTCAAAGGATTTTTACACTGATCATTTTGCTACTCGAAATTGCTTTTTCTGAACTGCCCTTCAGCCTGTATATAAAAAACAGAATTTCTAAGTCTTGTGGAACTTACATTTACTGTAGGGCTAGGTGGAAGACAGCTCTCACTGCTTTACATATCTCCTCTTTCTGGGATCATGGGAGACGTGTCCATCAGAGCTTGCTATCAGGAAATATCATAAGAAGCTAGTTTGTTCTTATTTTCTTGTCTCCATGAATTGTATAACTTATATTGTTTCTGTCTTTGCTTTGGCTCTAAGGACCATAAAAGTCAAATCTGTAGCTTGCTTTTGGCAACTATCCCTACATTAGAGAAGCCAGCATTTAATGTAATAACCTCAATTTTTTTTCTTCTTCCCTTTATTTTTCTTTTCTCCTCTATTCTCAATTTCCTCAATTAACGTATGATACAAGTTTATCTTGCTGCTGTGTTTTAAGCACCTAGGCATGCTGATTCAAATCCTTTTTAAGAATATTGAAGGATAGAAATAAAGAGGCAATTCCAGATAGAAAATTCAAATTCAAATTAGGTATGAATCATATTTAAACCTAGATATGTAAAAAACGATAACCAGAGCCAAATAAGGGTTATGTTTGCAATTTTAAAACCTGCTTCAGTTGTTCTACAGGTTTCTCTGCTCTGGCTTGTTTCCTGGCTCATCTTCAATTGCTGTCTGTGACAGAAATTGTCAAGGCTCCAGCTACTCACAGTTGGCAGAGATGCCCTGCTTTTTTTTTGCCAGTAAGCTGTTTGTCTCTCTAGAGCTCAGCTTATCTGTATGAAGAAAACAAGAAAAAAAGAAAGAAATGAAGGTTACTCTTAACCATTCTTGCATATGTGGAACTATGTTTTATGATTAGAAAGACTCAAATAGGCAGGCAGACACCAGAAAGTGTTACAACCTGCTGACAAAGTGATTGACTGGATTTTTCTTTATTTTGGATACTTAAGACCATTTAAACTGATAGTTAAGTCTAGTCCCAGTGCTATGATTAACCAGTACTGTGAACCCAAACTGATCCTCAGTTTCCTCAACTGCAAAATAGAGAACTTGACAAAGACATGTTTAGCCCATGATCTTCAAGGATTCCAGAAATCTAGGTTGGATATTTGCCTCATCTCCCAGTAAGAAAGTGGTGAGACATGAATTTGCTGGATAGATGCTGTGTTTGATAATCCAGGAGATATCATATCTCTGTCTCTGCCATGGAAGAAGTTATAATGAGATCATGGAGAAAATGAACAGAATTTAAGTGTAATATTGAGATAACAGGAATTAATATATAGTGCAAACCAAGAGCTAAGGAGAACCACAAAAGGCTCTGGGTGATGTGGTTTTCGAAAGCAGTACTGAATGTACACTGATGGGGAGGAGGAGGCATGACGTCCCTCTCAAGAGGCATCACATAAGCAATAGCGTGAAGCAAAAAAGAGAATGAGGATGAGTTGTGAGAGCCACTGAGACCTGGCTGGAGGGGAGTTCTGAGACAGAAGACTAGCTCAAGAGGAACCTTGAGTACTCGAGTGAGATTCTTAAGAATTTAGAATGGATTTGATAAATGACAGGAAGTTCCCAAGTTACAGAGCAACATTTTTTTAAGATGTATCAGAAAGAGTTTGGTTTTCAGGAAGAACTAGAAGGGAGAGCCCCAGCCAGAAAATGTCAGCAATCCAGCAAGGGGGTGATGAAAGTTTTGATGGTACCTGTGAAAACAGCAAAGAAAAGTGAACTTGAGAGACCTTATGAAATCATAACTGCCAATGTATTTGAGTAATTCCTAGCAATATTGCCCTGGGGTTTCTGTGCAATGAGCCTTTAAGTTGGAGGTTTCCAGCATCTCAGTATTATGTCAAGACATCATTTATTCAATTTAATGTAAGGTTTGGGTTGCTAATGCTCTATTTCAATCTTTAGAAGGACCTGAATAACGATACAATATTTCTATATAATAATGGTTATAAAGTCAGAGAATATTGAATGTCTAACTCTGCTTTTCCTTCTTTCCCAGGGTGGCTGGATCAGTTCAGGGTGAAAAAGAACATTAGCAAGTTTAAAATTGAAACGTTATAGAAAGCAAAGACTCCACGGGTTATGGAGAAATGTTGATCAGTTTGGCTTTTGATTAACCATGGGGTAGTGCTATGACCAACATCTATCCCCTACTAATTAAAGAGCTTCACCTGCTCAGGCACAAAATCCTCAGCTAGGATTGGGGGCATGGCCATTGGCTTAAGACAAATACTTTTCAGGATGGGAACATTACATGCCCCCAGCTGAATGTTTTATAGCATAAACCCAGAATCAACTTGCATCTAATTTGGTATGAATAGCACATATTACCAACATCTGCTTTAATTCCTTCCTTTGGCTGTTTTCATTTGTTTTCTCTTTGTAAAAATGGCTTTCATGTAGCTATGGACTGCTCTTCTGGATTCACCTTTTCACCCTCCTACTGCATCTGTAAGCTTAAGATATGAACATTGTAAGTTACTAGGCCTTTAAATTTAATGCACAGAAGAATCACTTAAGGAGTTTTTTAAAAATGCAGATTCTAGGGCTCACCCTAGAGATTGTAATTTAATAAATGTGGGGTGGGGCTCAGGAATCTGCATTGAACAAGCATCCCAAAGGATTCTAGTGTTGATGGTCCCCATATCCTATGCTGGGAAGCTCTGCTAAGTTAAACCCAGCAACTCAATTAACCCAAGTCAAAGCCAAACTCATAAATTAACATTTATCAAGAAACTTTTGAGAGCATAGCCTCATGTTTACGCATGAGTTCATTTTTCCCAGGAGTAAGCATGACAAAGTCATGCTGGGAGACGCCTGTGATCCCAGCGTGTGTTTCCAGCAGGAACAGAATTTCCTCCCTAGGGAGAGGAGCACTAATATTGATTGCATAACATCACTCCACTTTGGCATTATTAGTCATAAAGGTTGATCAAGCCAACTCCAGTATCATCAGATCACTCGATGAGCATTCAGAGGGAGTAAACCCCTAAGATTTCCTTCTCTGTCCCCTCAAAGGGCAAAAGCACAACTCAACTCACAGACCAGGCTACTAAGCAAAATTTTGAATAATTCCTGAGGTCATAAAGTGTTGTTTGCATTGTTCTGAGAGTATCCAAAAGCCACTGTGGTTGTCGAGATCACCAATTCCTTTTTCCTATGGATAAGGAGAAGATGATCACTGTTCCACTTACTTTTGAAGTGAGAAAAGCTACAGGTTGCTGAAAGATTTATTCTTGAAGGATGTTTGACAAGATCATTGTTTCTGTAACTCTCCCAACTATGCTCCTGCCTTCACCCTTAGTGTCACCCTTAGCGGCACCCAGAAGCATATCCTGAGGCAGGCATGGCACCCAGACTTATTGGCTTTGGCTACTTTAGGCCCACCTTCAGTCTCAGCACATCTGCATAAGCCTCCTTGAAGTTAGCCAAGTCAAGGATCATAGAAGCAGAAATGGGTTAAAAAGTCACTTTACATCTCAATCTCAGCCTTCCCTGCCCATATTGCACTTCCATCCCTAACTCACTGTCAGGTACTAACCTCTAACTCCTAAAGGCTCAGAATTCACCTTTCAGGGGCCTCTTTGGGGTCTCACTTTCTGCCATTACTGGAAACCACCTTCAATGGAAAGCCAGAGCCTTCTATGTCCAGTTATTTTATTCTTTGCCTTGTCTTGGCTAGAATTTTTGTTATCTTTTTAAAGATAACAAAGTTTTTCTTGCATTTTCAGGAATTTTGCAGGACCAGAGACGTCAGGGATGTCCAGGAAACTCCAAGTGGCTAGAATGCCACAAATCCAAGAAGAGGTGTAAGTTCCTATGTACATTCTTCTTAAAAAAAACAAAACAAAACAATTATCGGTTCAATTAAAGATGATCATTAAACATAATATTCAATGGTAGAAAGCTGAAATCTTTTCCTCTAAGATCAGGAATGAGACAAGGATGCCCACTCTTGTCACTTTTATTCAAAATAGTACTAGAAGTGCTAGCTAGAAAAATAAGGCAATAAATAAAAGGCATCCAAATCCAAAAGGAAGAAGTAAAATTGTCTCTGTTTGCAGATGATATTATATACAGAACACCCTAAAAACCACGAAAAAAAAAAACCTGTTAGAACTAATAAACAAATTCAGTAAAGATGCAGAATATAAAATCAGTACACAAAAACTTGTTGCATTTCTATACACTAACAATAAATTATCAGAAAAATAAATTAAGAAAACAATCCCATTAGCAACCACATCAAAAACAATAAAATATTTCAGAATTAAATTTAACCAAGGAGGTAAAAACTATGTACATGGAAAACAATAAGACATCGATGAAAGAAATTAAAGAAGACACATATAAATGGAAAGATATTCCATGCTCCTGGATTAGGAGAATAAATTTCATTAAAAAGTCTACAGTACTCAAAGGAATCTACAGATTCACTGCAATCCCTATCCAAATTCCAATGGCATTTTTCACAAAAAAAGAACAAAAAAATCCTAAAATTTATATGAAACCACAAAGGCCCCTGCATAGACAAAAAAATCTTGAGAAACAAAGTTGGAGGCATCACGTTTCCTGATTTCAAGCTATATTACAAAGCTATAGTTATCAAAACAGTATGATATTGGCATAAAAACATACACAGATCAATGGAATGAAATAGAGAGCCCACAGATAAACTCAGGCATGCATGGTCAATTAATTTTTGACAAAGGAGCCAAGAATATACAGTGGGGAAAGGAAACTCTCTTCAATAAATGGTGTTGAGAAAATTGGAAAGCTTCATGCAAAAGAATGAAACTAAACTCCGATCTTACACCTCATATAAAAATCAATTCACCATGAATTAAAGATTTGAATGTAAGACCCGAAACCATAATAAAATAAGGTGCTCAACATCACTAATTATCAAGAAAACACAAATCAAAATCATAATGAGCTATCACCTCACACCTGTTAGAATGGCTATTATCAAAAAGAGAAGAAATAACAGGTGTTGGCAAGGATGTAGAGAAAAGGGCACCCTTGTGCACTGTTGGTGGGAATGTCAATTGGTGCAGCCACTATGAAAAGCACTATGGAAGTTCCTCGAATAATTAAAAATAGAGCTCCGAAGGAAACAAAATCACTATCTTGGAGAGACATTGGTACTCCCATGTTTATTGCAACATTGTTTACAACACCCAAGGTATGGTAACAACCTAAATATCCATCAACAGATGAATGGATCAATAAAAGGTGATGGATATAGATGTAAATATAGATATATACACATACAATAAAAGACTATTTTGCCTTTAAAAAAAAACAAAAAAAGGAAATTCTGCCATTTGTGATGAACTTATTTATGCTAAATAAAATAAGCCAGACAAAGAAAAACAAATACTGTATGAAATCACTTATAGGTGGAGTCTTAAAAAAAAAAAATGTCAAACTCTTAGAAACAGGGAGTCAAATGATGGTCACCAGAGGCTGGGGGTGGGGTAATAGGGAGAGGCTAGTAAAAGGGTATAAACTTTCAGTTATGCGATGAATAGATCTGAGGTTCTAATGAAACACAGGTCACTATAGTTGATAATTCTGTATTGTGTAATTGAAATTTTCTAAGAGTGTAGAACTGAAGTGTTTTCATCATCACCCCCAACTTCACAGGCAAATATGTGAGGTGATGAATGTGTTAATTAACTTAATGGTGGAATCCTTTCACAGTGTACACAAATCGTCACTATGTACACTTTAAATAGCTTACAATTTTACTCTTCAATTACACTTCAATAAAGCTGAAAAAATCGTTAAAGGAGATTTAATGCATTTACTTACCAATCACTAAATCACTAAGAGTTTAGAATCCAGAGAAAATTTAAGAAAATATAGACACCTGGGAACAATTAGATACTTTTTGAATCCAATTCCCATGTTAATAAACCTACTTCCTCCCTCATGAGCAACTTCTGTCAACTTTAAACCATTAGAATGTACAGAGGTGTGTCCCTGGAGAAGGGTAGAGGTGGAAAAGACACTTGTGGTTTAACAAAGTCAGAACAAGTTTTTGGATCAAGGAAACACCGGCTTTATCTATAAAAAGAGGAGGCGATCGTCTAATTGATGTGTCAATATCCATGGAAGGTTTTTGTTAGTCATTTATACATTTTTGTGACAGATTTGCAGATTCTTTCCTAAGAGTAAATTTTAATAGAAGAGATAAGGAAAGTAGGTGAGTACAGTAACACCTAAGGGGGTAGGAAAGGATAAAAATTTGCGAGCCTCACAATTTTGGCTACAGCATTCTCTGAATTCACAGAACCTGGTTACAAGCCTGGCATTTAATGCCTTTACCAACAAAAGAACTATATGCACGATAGAAATATTGTTCCTAGGACAAGGGAAGAACAAATTTAACAACCACATACCATTTCCTTCCATGTGCATTACTCTTTGGATCTAGAATTGCTTAGCAAGGTACCTGAAATTTGCTGCCTTTTCCCCTTTCTCTTGGCTTATCAGGACCTAAACAGAAAAAGACACTGAATAATAATAAATGTATAGACTCACACTTCTATAATCATTTATTTTCAACAATGGCATCAACTAAATTCAATGGTGAAAAAAAGGGGGGAGTTTTCCCCCAGTAAGTAGTATTAGAGCAACTAGCTGTCTGTAAAGAAAAACAAACAAAAAATCTTGTTCTCCCTCTCTCATACCATACACACCATATAGAAATAAATTAAAGATGAAACATACATTTAAATGTAAGCTAAAATGAAAAAGCATCTCAAAGTAAATATAGGAAGATATATTACTGAACCTTAAGGTTTTAAAACATATCATAAGCAACAACCACGAAAGAGAAATGCACTTCATTAAAATTAAAAACTACTGCTCATTAAAAAACACCCATTGTAAAAGTAAAAAGACAAGCTACAGACTGGGAGAAAATACGAAATATGGATGGATGGATTAGATAGATGGATAGATGGATGGATGGATAGATGGATGGATGGATAGATGGATGGATGGATGGATGGATGGATGGATGGATGGATGGATGGATGGATGGATGGATGGACGGACGGACGGACAGACAGAGAGACAGACAGACAGATGATAGATCGATCGATCAATAGATAGATAGATGATAGATAGATAGAAGATAGATTAGAGAGAGAGAGAGAGAGAGATGAGAGATGATAGATAGACACATCTGACAAAGAACTCACATCCAGGATATATAAAGAACTTTCCAATACAGAGAAAAAAGTGAGGGTGGAAAGAGGGACAGGCAAAACTTAAATAGACACTTTATGAAAGAAAATATCCAAATGATTAATAAATACATAAAAAAGTACCAAAAGTTATTACTTATCAGGAAAATGCAAATTAAAACCACAGTGAGATACACTGTATACCCACACGAATGGCAAAAATTTAAGGCTGACAAAACCAAATGTTGCAGTGGATGGAGAAACTAGGCCTCTTGTGAATTGTTGTTGGAATTTAAAATGGTACAACCACATTGTAAACTATTTAGCAGTTTCTAGTAAATGTACACCTTCCTTTTCTCCCAGGATTTCCACTCCTAGGCATATACTCAAGAGAAATGACTTGTTCATAGCAGATTTATTCCAAATAGCCAAAAACTAGAAACAAACCAAATATTTATCAGCAAACAATTGAATAAATAAATGTGGTAATATTCATACAATGGAACACTATACAGCAATAAAAAAATCTATTGATAAAAGTAACAATGTAGATGAATCTCAAAAACATCATGCTCAGCAAAAGAAGCCAAACACAAAAGAACATCTACAGTATGATTACACTTATATGAAGGTTAAAAACAGGCTAAACTAGTGGTTGAGCATAGTGATTGGGAAAGGGAAGGGAGGAACTTTCTGAGATGGTAGAAATAATCTATAACTTATTATATGGGTGTATACAACTCTAATAATCTAGGCACGTACTATTAAACTGTGCACTTAAAACGAGTACATTTTGCCACACATATGATGCTTCCCTTTTCAAAAAGGAATAAAATTCCACCTGGAACCCCAAAATATGTGTAATTCATGGGAACTGTGAACTCTCCAGCTAAGGATTAATTACCTCAACCTCCAGGTTGGAGACAGAACACATATGCCTTCCCTAGAGTCTGGCTGAGCCCTAAGGGCTCACCCTCTTGATTCCTTTCTGTTCACTCTGCTTTCCTCACAGCAACCCAAGCGTTAACCTCAGAAAATGTGCTCCCCCTAAAAAAAAAAAAACAAATCCACTCATGCCAAGCACTCTTTGTCGGCTTTCGGCAGGTCTGAAATCACAAGGCGGGGGCTCACCACGGAACACGGGCTGGCTCTCCTGCCACTTTGCCAGCTAAACGGTCTCTCCTCCCTCCGAATGCAGAGCAAAAACTGCTTTTCTCAAGCCATGAAGTCAGCTAGCAACCAGGCCACAGAGTCTCAACTTCCTTCCTAAGGGGACTTGACAAGAAAATTCTTTTGTAGGAACAGAGCACTTCTTCTAAAAAGAATTCTGGGAAATACAGAATTT
>NW_006431048.1:2234553-2258397 GCF_000325575.1 Pteropus alecto
AGGCTAAACTAGTGGTTGAGCATAGTGATTGGGAAAGGGAAGGGAGGAACTTTCTGAGATGGTAGAAATAATCTATAACTTATTATATGGGTGTATACAACTCTAATAATCTAGGCACGTACTATTAAACTGTGCACTTAAAACGAGTACATTTTGCCACACATATGATGCTTCCCTTTTCAAAAAGGAATAAAATTCCACCTGGAACCCCAAAATATGTATAATTCATGGGAACTGTGAACTCTCCAGCTAAGGATTAATTACCTCAACCTCCAGGTTGGAGACAGAACACATATGCCTTCCCTAGAGTCTGGCTGGAGCCCTAAGGCTCACCCTCTTGATTCCTTTCTGTTCACTCTGCTTTCCTCCACAGCAACCCAAGCGTTAACCTCAGAAAATGTGCTCCCCCTAAAAAAAAAAAACAAATCCACTCATGCCAAGCACTCTTTGTCGGCTTTCGGCAGGTCTGAAATCACAAGGCGGGGGCTCACCACGGAACACGGGCTGGCTCTCCTGCCACTTTGCCAGCTAAACGGTCTCTCCTCCCTCCGAATGCAGAGCAAAAACTGCTTTTCTCAAGCCATGAAGTCAGCTAGCAACCAGGCCACAGAGTCTCAACTTCCTTCCTAAGGGGACTTGACAAGAAAATTCTTTTGTAGGAACAGAGCACTTCTTCTAAAAAGAATTCTGGGAAATACAGAATTTTCCCCCCACCCACAATCTCCTCTCCTTTGTGTGTAGCCAAGCCTCTCTGAAGCAAAAAGCAGAGGCAAAGCCTCTAGGGGCTGCTGACTACCACTTCCCCCTCCACATTTCCTCTTAACCCTCACCTCTGGGCCCTGGCAAAGCTCTGAGAAACCTTTAGAGTCCCTTGAGAGCAATTTGAAAACCTCTGCACTCTGCATTTGGGGAAGAAAGAACTGTGAAAAAAAAATGGAATTTGTAAAAGAAGCTATCAACCATGTGTACAAGGAGTTGGAGAGTGGCTAGAGCAGAAATTCTAGCTACGTGAGATCACACTTGATGCTTTGGGATTGGCTGTAGTCACAGGCAGCCACCTACCAACTGCCTCAACAGCCCATGCTTTGCTAACATACAAACCTCCGCTGGAAAGGGGCTGCTGGCCCGTGCACTCCCCTTCTCTACCCCACGGGCCTCTTCACCTTCCTCCCTGCTCTTCCTCTGACTGTCACAGCCCTTTCCCCAGGCCTGGTCCTGCTTAGATTTTAGTGACAAGATTGATGTGGGCTCCCGACATCTCAGAATCTGCCAACCCCTCCTCAGAGGTTGGCTGTGTAGTTCCAGCTTAATGATGACAGGAAGAGACTGTGCTTGCCAGTCTTCTGAAAGGTATGAGAAGTTTTATCATTTATGTGCAAGAAGCACCTACCTGTCATTTTGGCTTACCAACTTAGAGTCTGAGTGGAAAATTAGATGAGGAAAACATAAGAAAGAAATTGTTGGAGGAAAAGAAAACTTCTTATCTGTTTCTATTATTATTAACAAATTTAAAAGAACATAAAACTATAAAACGAGAGAACAAAGAGGAAAAACCTTTGTGACTTTGAATTAGGCAAAGATTTCTTAGCCATGACACTGACAGTATGCACGATGAAAAAGAGGCAAATTGATCAACTGAACTTTATCAAAATTAAAAATGTCTGACCTTCCTTCAAATGACGTTGTTAAGAGAATGAAAAGACTAGTTATAGATTGAGAGAAAATATTTGAAAATCATATAACTGGTAAAACACTTGTATCCAGCATATATAAAGAACTCTCAAAATTCACTAGTAAGAAAACAAATTAAACCTCCCCAGCAAAAAAAATGGACCAAATATTTTAATAGCCCTGTCACCAGAGAAGATATATGGATGGCAAAGAAACACATAATAAGATACTGGTTAGTACTTGAATAGGAGACCACCTAGAAAGACCAGGCGCTGTAGACATTTAAAAAAATAAGATACTAAACTAGTCATTAAGGAAAAGCAAATTAAAGATACCACTACATATCTATTTGAATTTCTAAAATTAAGAAGTCTAACTATATCAAGTACTGACAAAGATGTAGAAACTGGAATTCTCATACACTACTGGTGGAAAGGTTTAACCACTCTGAAAAAGTTTGGAAATTTCTTTAAAGGTAAACATACACCTATCATCAGGTCCAGCCATTACACTCCTAGGTATTCTTCCAAGAGAAATAAAACCATATAAATATTTGTTTGTGAATGTTCATAACAGCTTTGTTTTAACAGCCAAAAACTGGAAACAATCTAAATATCCATCAATAGTTAAAAAAGATAGATAAACTGTAGGATATCCGTTTGATAAAATACTACTCAACAATGTAACAGAATGAACTAATGACACATGCAACAACGTGAATGACTCTCAAAATAACTATGTCAAGTAAAGAAGCCATACAAAAAGGGAATACATACTGTATGATTCCATTTATATAAAACTCTAGTAAATGCAAACTAATCAATAGTGACAGAAAGTTACTTGGCGGTAGCATGGAGATGCTTGGGAAGGAGGGATTACAAAAGGACATGAGGAAACTTTTGGTAATGATTGTGGTATATATATTTATATATACCTGTATATGTCGAAAGTTATCAAATTGATCATTTTAAATATGTGCGATAGATTGTAAGTCAATTGTACCTCAATAAAGCTATTAAAATTTAAAAAAAAATTTTAAACAACATAGAAAAAGAACAACTGGAAACCAACTCCAGTCATCCTCCAAGGACTTTCTCCAACTCTCTAGCAGAGACTGGTCTCAGATAAGGCATGTGTTGTGCTACAAATGTAGGCATTTTTCAAGTGTTCATCTTCCACTTGGAATTATGAGATCCATCTGGAATATGGTAGGGAAAACAATCAATGTTTTTACTCAATGATATAATTTCCCTGCATAATGATGAAATTTCCCTGCAGGTCACCATGCAAGTGGCATTTCTGAAGGAAATGCCCAGACTCTATAGAATTGACTTATAAGCTAACTTTGTCTCCTGTTTTTGAATATATGCAGCAGTCCCATGGTAAGTTAAAGCAAGCAGAGCTCTGATCATCTTACTTCAGAATTTCCCAGCAGAGGTTTCCAGTAGGGGCCTATCTACGGGAGGCGATAATCACCATTCTTACTGACCTGTCACATCCTGATGTGCTCACATTGGCTCATGTGTGTACCTTGGATCTTTTTGCTAAGCTCATGAGAATGGGCTCGGGACAGCAGCAGCTCACAGCTCTGTCTCAGGAGGTACCCACCCTCTAATCCTTGTTGATTGACAAAAGGATTGTTTGAGTTTAATGGGGATCTACCTATGCCCCCCCAAAATCACTCCATGAGAACAATCACCCTTCTGCCTTCACAGTGCACACACAAAATTGGACCTTTCTTTCAGCCCACATCCCAAGGTTACAGGTCCCTGCCAATCACCCTCAAAACAGGTTAGAGAGTACCATGGAGATGAGGCGATCCATTATAATGGGCACAGAACAGGAATCAATTGACCTGGACCCCAGCATAGCTCTGCCACTGACTGGTATATGACCTTGAGCAAGACATTTTGTTCACTTGGCTTCAGTGTCCTCATGCATAAAAAAGAAGGGCTTAGTTTGAATCAGTGGTTTATAAAAAATAAAAAAAATATTGAGAGGCTTCAGACCTCCTAACTAATTTTTATATGGAACCATCATATAAAACACATGAGAGTTGCTCCAGCTGAAGCAGAGATGGGGAGACAGAACGCCATTTCTCTGCCTCTTTGCCCCATTGAAATCCTCTCCCACAGGGACCCTGAAAAATCTAGTTTCCATTTTCTATATTAGATAAAGATCATCAGATAGACCCACAATCCAATCCAGAGAGAGAGTTTGAATACATGCATTTATTTAACAAACATTTATTGAGCATGTACGGTGTTCTCAGCATTCTGCTAGACACCAGGATGACAACGAAGAAAAAGCCAGGGCTCCTGCCTCTAGGCAGTACTTATAGTCTAAGGGAATAGAAAGACAAGTAAATAGGCAATTATTTATTTATTTAATAGCATTTCTTGGATGCCTACTGTCTGCCAAACATTGTTCTAGGCTCTGAGCTTTGGAAATGCAGTAGTTATTCTAGGCAACCAAAGAGTCTAAAATAACCGAAATAAGTACCGATTGTGAATAGTGCTATTAACAAAGATTATGACATAAGAGAGACTAGTGGCAGCGGGGCAGGAGAAGTTCTCTGTTAGAACATGACATTTCTGCTGAGAAGTGCTGGAAAGGACTCAGTGAAGACTCTGGGAGGAGCATTCTTAGCTCAAGAACATCAAGTGCCCAGAAGCTGAGGTGGAGAAAAGCTTGGCATGTCCTGAGATCCAAATGGGGCCAGGGCATCCAGAAAGCGTGAAGGTGGAAAGAGTCATGAGATGATGTTAGAGAGTTAGGCAAAGACTGAATTATGCAAGGCCTAGTAGTCCATGGTGAAGGTTTGAATTTTTTTCTCTTAATTCAGTGGGAAGATATTAAAGACATTTATCTAGAGGAGTGACACCATTTAATTGGTGTTTACAAAAGATCACTGTCACGTAGAGAACAAACAGCACATAGTATTTTGGGGGCAATCATTTTGTGTGTGTGTGCAGAATTTCTGATGGATCAGATATAGAGATAAGGAGATAAACCATGACTTTTTGGCTTCTGCACTGAGCAGCTGGGTGGGTGGCAAAGACTTTTACTGGAAGGCAGGAAACTCAGGGAAGAGGACTCAACTACAATTCAGGGTGACATCTGCGCTACAGCTGTGACCAAACACAGAAAATTGTTCATATCCAAGACCACTTCTGCCCCAGATGTTGATGACCTCAGACCTAAATCATTCCAGCAGCCTTTCAACTACAAAGCTCGCTAGCCTAGTCTCCTGCTTCTCCCTACCGTGGTTCTCCATGATTTTTCTTTTTATTTTTTTTATCATGATACAATAAAAACATACACACATGCATAAAATGTATCATTTTAACCATTTTTAGGTATAGAGTTCAGTAGTATTAAGTACATTCACATTGTTGTGCAATTGATTTTTATTTTTAACATTTCATTATTTTCATTCACTTTTCCTCCTCCTGCCAATCTCAGGAAAAATTCTGCCTTGGACCTTATGCCACTTATTGAGTCTCTTCCTTGTATGACAAACTACGGAAAAACAAAAGTTGATATAGAAAGTTTGTCAAAGAGGCATTTAAAACTTTTACCCACATAGTGTAAGAGGAATAACTAAATCCTTAGAATTTATAAGGAAGTTTATAACAACAAAATCATTTTAAGAGAAGTTATTATAATTCAATTGAATTGAACATATATTACATTTTTATAATTTTAAACGTTTTATTGGAATGGCAATAATCTACCACATCCATAGCCACTGTAAGAAATTTAGGAAGTTCTAGTTAATCAGGATTATTTAAATAAAGCAACTAGTTATTTTATGAGAAAATAACCAGGTTCCCAGGACAAGTCTTAACCCCATTAAAGTTCATCAGAAAATTGCTTAAATACTTTGTCAGGAAAGTTGATTTCTTCTTAGAAAGAGATCATGAATTATGTCATATAAAACGGTTCTGTCTTAGGCTATATTTGAAAAAAAATGTATTTTATGGTAGGTAACGTCTGACTATCATGGGAGAGATTCTTGTGCCTCTTAGTAAGTAGCAGACAAACATTTTTATTATTGATGACATACTAAGATGGAATCAATTTAAATTAAGCAAGACCTTCAATCTACCCAGCATTTCTTTTTGTTTTGTGCCCCAAAGATCACTGGTATGTTAATGTTCTCCAGCTTTCTCTCCTTCTTCATCTTTATGGAGATGATAATGTTCAGTCTAGCATTTTTTTTTCCATAAGACTTTTTATGAAACGTGATTGAAAACTAAATTCTATAACTAAGGCCACTGGAATATCAAGACCCACTGTTTCTAATTACCATATTTACATTAGTAAGGTCTTGATTAAAT
Source organism: Pteropus alecto (assembly GCF_000325575.1). Taxonomy (NCBI): domain Eukaryota; kingdom Metazoa; phylum Chordata; class Mammalia; order Chiroptera; family Pteropodidae; genus Pteropus; species Pteropus alecto. Next base: position 2,240,568 of record NW_006431048.1, read on the forward strand.
CGTTTTGCTAAGGTCTCCATTTGCCCCAGGACTTGTCTGGAAAAGAGGAGAAGTGGTATTCTTTTCCCAGTTATATCTTTATATTTTCAATATTGACCAACTTGCTTAAATATGCTCTTCCTCCTGTATTCCCAAATTCTATTAATCACACAATTATCTTCCCACTCATCTAAACAATACCTCCATCATTCACCTCCTTTTTCCTTATCCTTCCCATCTTCATAATACTATTTTTATAAATTGTCATATCTGTTTCATTTTTCTCCAGGCCATTTTGTGCACCCTATAGGGTCCGGTAGAGACAACTACCCCATAAGAAAGCCCACGATCCAGTCCCTCACCAGGGAAATCGCCCATAAAAGGTAATTTCTGTGGAAGATGAGCTCACAGACAAGAAATATAACACATATGAGAACCTTGAGTTCCATAAAAATAGTCTGAATAACTGATACTAAAAAAAAAATCAACGGTATTTAATAGAGCAATCTTAAAGGTACTTAAAAATAAATGTGCATTTAATTAATTGTGTTTAATTAATTAGTTAAATAATTAACACAGAGACATCAGTTGTTGTGCTTTTCTTTTCTGCACTACCTTGTATGTGACTTTCTCTGTCAGTCAGAGGGATCTATACTATCTTGAGAACTAGAACATTACAGTAAGAACGCAAAGACAAAAGCAATATATTTGCTTTGTGGCAGATTCTGCTTCTAAAAGAAATTACTGAGCCTCAGGAGGAAATGCCTGAGAGTAACAGGGCATTGACACTAGAAAGAGAACAGAAGGTATGCTGTTTACTCTTCATCTGACCACTGGGGAGATTAGATAAGGATCACTTGGACTAGTTGGTGAACAGAGAAATGGGCTGGATAGGAGAATTCCTGACTTGGGAAAGTCACAGAAAGATGTTAAGGATTATCTGTGGCCAGAACTAAGCCAAAATCTTAAGACAAATTGTGACCTCTTGAGTGAGCACCATGTCATCCACATTTGCCATTCTTTTCAATCCATGGGTGAAGGCATTCCATGGACAGTCATCTTCATAGCACCCTTTAAATGATCCAGCAAGACACTGGCCTATATTCAAGAATTTGTTAAGCACCTGCCAAATAGTCAAAAAAAAAAAAAAATGAAGCACCTTTCTATGTAATAATACAGAACAATCTCCAAAATATATTGTTAAGAGTAAAGCAGTGTATAAAATTTATGTAATAGGGTACCATTTGTACCATTTATAAAAGAAAATAATATATGCATATATATGTATATGTGTGTAATTATTTATATATTTGTAAAAAGAATATCTCTGAAGGAAACAAGAAGCTGGTGACAGTAGTTGTCTCTGGAAAGTAGAAAGGTAGCTAAGGAATAAAGTAGGTGAAGAATTCCTTAGATCGTAAACTCTTTTGTTACTTTCGAACATTTTTATTACGTGTATGTGTTGCATATTCCAAAAATTGAATAAAATAATGCAAATAAATATTCACACAAAACAGCAATTTTGCTTCTAGATAAGTTGCCTGAAGAAGCTCTCACACGTGTACAAAAGGGGGAAGATACAGTATTGTTTATAAGGGTGAAAAACTAGAAACAACAAAAATCTTCATCAGTAAGAGAATAAGTATGTAAAATATGGAATAGCATATAGAAGTTAGAGAGAATAGATGAGAGATAGAGACAGAAAGATGATAAATAGATCTATCCTAGAATAGCAGTTAAAGGAAATGAATTAGATTAATCTGTGTATCAACACGGAATGACTCAAAAACGTGTTAAATAGAAAAAAGCATAATATAGAATAAATGTTTAACATACAATTTAGGTAGATTTTTTAAAAACACACTAAGCATAAAACAGACTAGAAGGAGACAAAACTCACAATGTAGTTTCCTCTGTGGACAGCAAGGTGGGGTGGGAGTAGGCATGGGGTCTGTAATATTTTATTTCTTAAAAACAACCACAAAAGAAAAGATAGAAAGCAAATATGACAAAATATTGAAAGTTTTAATTTTGAGTGATAGGAATATAGGTGTTTGTTGTTTTATTCTTTGCTGTTTTCCTGTACTTTAAACAGTTCTAGAAATGTAAATGAAAGTAAAATACAAATATCCACACAGTTCTCCAGGTAGACCCTTTTACCTTATAAAGTCAAGCAAGTTGTAAACAATCAGCCTTGACATTATTAATAAATACTCCTTAAAAATAAAATTTTGTGTGAGAGGTTTCAAAACATTGCGAAACACTGGCTGTGGCTTCAGATTTCACACTTCAGATGCAACAGGATGAAACCATTGCCAAAGAGAACTCAGGGAAGTTTGACTCCCGCTGACCCCTTTGCTCATCCCCGGTTCCTCGCTCCTCCAAATTCCTGTTAGCTATTCCACTGAGGAAGCAAGAAGACTTGCCTCATGTCTTTTTCCCTGTGCCTTTTTGCTCCTTGTGAAAAATAAAATATTTTATGGGCGGAGCTTGTAACATCCTCTTTAAAAACTGGAGTCTCCACGCTAACCTGATCACTTCAGTTCCAGTATCCTGCCCAGCAAAGGAGCAATTAGCCAAAATGATGCCTGGAGGTTTAACTGAAGCCAAACCTGCCACTCCAGAAATCCAGGAGATTGCTAATGAGGTGAGTCGATGCGCTCCACAAAAAAGGTTGATCCAAAATCTTAGTTCCTAGGTTGGCCCTGTGTTGTGTGTGTGTGAACATGAAAACCAGAACACTGGGAAATGTGTAGCTTTGTTCAGCCTTTCTTAAAACTAAAAGTCTTTTTAGATGAAACCTCTAATAATCCCAACTGTGAGAGTGATCTTGAGCAAGTCACATCCCTTCTCTAGACCTCAGTTTCCCCATTCGTAAAAGAATTTATTGGAGCATCTCTGAAGCTTTTACAATGTATGATTGATTCTAGGATTCCTAATTCAGTTTCTGGTGAAACTTTTCTAATCTCAGCAAGTGGAGCCAACATGAAATTAAAGTCTGAAGTTGTTAACAATTTGACAAACTAGATTTCAAATGCGCTGCAGGGAAATTATTTTTAATGGGTTGAATGAAGAACAACATTGTAAAGTCAATTCACTTACAAACTTCCTACAAATCTGACTAAATAGAAAATGTTTTTCTTTTAGTGTTTAGGAGATGATTAAACTAGTAGAAAAGGGAAGTGACATAGTCGATGATGACTACAAAATTTATTATGGTGAAAATAGAACCCTTAATGTTTTAAGCAAATTAAGACTTTTTTTTTCTAAATGTCGTTTGATTAGCTATCACCTAAATAATAAAAATTTATTATATTCCATATTTAATGAAAAGAAAATACATTTCAATTACTATTTTAGGTTTGTATCATTTTCTATTTTCTTACATCATTCCTTCTTGCTTTTTCTCTCTGCAACTTCATTCTATGACACTGTTTGCAAACAAGATCAGCTTCTTGTGTAAGTGGAAGAGATGGGATTCTCTATGTTAGGGCACTGGGAAGCTCTCTAAGAGATTAGATGCCTGGAATTCTACTACTCAGTCTTTGGGGCTGAATATTTCCCTTCCAAGAGTTCTTTTAAAAAATAAATACCAAACGAACAGGACAGACAAACAGAGACTCATGGTCATGAACAATAGACTATTGGTTACCAGATGGTAGTGGGGAGGGGGGAGGTAGACGAGGTAAAGAGAGTCAAATATGTGGTGACAGAAATCTAACTATGGAGATGGGGGGAGGGGCGGGGAAGGGAACTGGAACTGTTAAATATATATTCTGACCCAGTAGGTCTGGGTGGGCCTGATATTCTGCATTTCTAACCACCTGGGAGGTGAGGCCCATGCTGCTGTCCATGACCTCATTTGCCTGTAGGACCAGATATACATGAAATCCTAAGAGGCCTGTGGGAGATGGGCTTTCTAAACTCAGAGTGCTGCAAAAAAATTTCTCAATTTCATTTGCGAAATGAATATAACACCTCTTGCCCTACCCATCTCAGAACGGTAAGGACTAAATGAAATAATTTCCATAAAAATGACTTGAAAACAAGAAAGAAATATGCATTGGTGAGGCATCACAGTTGCTTACTGCAAACTATTACCAGAAATCATCCCTGACCCTGGAAAATCCCCCTGGGACTCTCCAGGGGGTGGAGTGGAGGGGCAATAACAGAGGTTTGAAAAATTGAGGGTGCAAAATTTTTTAATGATTTTTAAAAAGCCTATATCTTGATGAGCAAGGATTTTTAAAATAAGAAGTTATCAAAAAACCTTGTGTTGTTATTAACACCCATCTGTGAGTCACATCTTAAATTACAAACTTAATTTGAAATTGTGTTTCTTGCTGCTCATCTCAGGCTCCAATCCTTTCTGAGAAGTAGAATGAGAGCTAGGTATTTACAGCAGCTACTTCACCCCAGAAAGTTGCTTTGCAGTTTTAAAAACCTTGTCCTCCATTCAACCTCTCATTTGATCTTTATAACCCCAGGAGCAGGGAGGAAAGGCATCGTGCCCATTTTTCGGATGATAAAACTGAGATTCGAAGAGGTTAATAACCATCTGGTTAAGAAACTAGCCTATCTCCAGATTTTTGACCACCTGCCTTTTCCACTATACGGTGGCAAGAATATGGAGAAGTATGTGGGGTGAGAAAGATTACCAGGTGGCAAACTTGCCTTCTCTGTGCAAGCAGCCATCCTCAGATTTAAATCAATACGAGAAATGAATATCAATGAATCCTTTCTTGAATATCCCTTAGGTGCCCAACAGTATATTAAATGTAGAAGATGCATAAAGACAAAGACGTGGCCCCTGCCCTCGAGAAGTGTATAGTCCACCTAGGGAAGTCAAGCTATCTGGAACACTTAAAACAATCTCCAATTAAGTACTTTTTCATAATCATAGGTTTAGGACATTAGAGATTGTTTGTCAAACTTCCTTCCTTTCAAGTGAATAATTACTATGTGGTAGTGCAGCTGTTCTGGTGTTAAACTCCCAATTACCATTTATCTTCCCTCTCTCACAAGAGGGAGCCTTAGGGAACAATCCCCAATGAAGTGTTAGAAGATAGAGGAATAGTCAATTTAGAAAGCACTCTACAGTTTAGAAACCAAGGTCACATCAACTGTATCATTTATGTCCCCACAAACTACCCCAGAAGGCAGGTATTACCATAAGCAATTTTAGGTAAGAAATTTAATCAACACCTTCTTCAAGATTATAGAATTAGTTAGGTCCCCAGGCAGGGCCAGGAATTGGGTAGGTGTTGGTAATCACATACCTGGTATGATCTGAGGGAGTCTCAGGAAAGACCACTACTATCTCTTATTTACCTTATGGTTATATTCTTTTTATTTATTTATTTATTTATTTATTTATTTATTTATTTATGGATTTTTATTTTGAAAAGTCACCTGTTAAAATGCAAGTATTCTTGGAGGAGCTGATGTTTATCAGTTTTACCTGTCCTTACAGAGAGCTTCTTAGTGTGATCCCAACTGAAGGAAGAATGTTGCTAGGGAGAGAAGGATTGGAGAGGGGAGGCCATCGCACAGAGAGGGAAAAGCATTAAAGAAAAACGATAACTTCAGGTTCAGGGAATTTGATATCAAAATGAAAGAGGGATGTTGAATGAGGTCAGAAAGAGAAGAAGATTAAACAAAGGGCTTGGGGTTGAGAAGACTTGAACGCTTTGCAGGCAGAAGAAAAGGTTCCTCATTCTGCAGATAAAGAGACTGGATGATAATTGTGAGATCATGTACTAAAGGATGCTAATGGTACTTGGGTCCAAAGTACACCTAGAAGAAACTTCCTCTTCCAAGATTTTCTGTATTAGTTGAGCATCTTTGCCATATCCCTCTTCTGTCTTCTTTCCTATTTGGGGACAAGTTGTCATGAGAAGACAACCCGAGTCTCTTCATTCAGAAAACATTGATTATGTACACAGTACTATGTGAATTGCTATAGGAGAGAAGGTATTTAGATAGTCTCTGCCCTCATGAAAGTTTACAAAGTAGACTGGAGATAAGAGATACATAAAAGGAAAGAAAGAGTTATATATGGCCCCATTCATGAAAAGCCATAATGTATGTAATTAAGGACCAAATGAATAGCCCTACCAACAAAAGCTTCTGGACCATTATTGTCGACTATTATCTTAAATCATTTATTAAAAAAACAAACAAACACGTTGGATGAGAATTCTGATTATGCTTATATACAGAAAAGATATGTTATTTCAATAATTATTTTTATAAATAAGATCTATCACTACACATGCACAGGTGTGCGTACACACACACACACACACACACAAACCTGAAGTCAAACCTGATTGCTGAATACCATTCCTGGCATATGCAGAGATCATGATTTTTGTCTGCCAGGACACCACGCAAACGCACCATCCACATACTATTAGGGACACACCCTAGCATGTCATGGCTCTCATTCACGCACAAATTTGTGTTCTACTCTCTGCCTGCAGCCTCCTCATCAGTCACCTCTCCCACTGCTCCACACCCAGAGAACCTGCCATTCAACCACACCAGAATCCTTCAGGCACTCACCCTCCCAATTTCATGAGAACACGCATAGGCCCACTGGATCACTCATCCAAACTGGACCTGTGACGCATAGATCCCTACATTCCTCCACCCCAGATTTCCATGACCCCATGACTTCTGGCATAACAATCCTCAAATAGAGATCGCTCCCACTGCCACCACTTCCTCCTCAGCTTCTGCTCCAGGTTCAGAAAATTTTGCTCAAGGAAGATGCAAAACTCACCCATTATAAATCTGTGAATTCATGCCAGCAAACAACCACAATAGGACCTGAGGCTGCCAGAATATCCTTTCAGTCTTATCCTGTTGGTCCTTTTCTAGAAAACTCATAGAGCTCCTTTTCTAGAAACCCCTCTCTCAGCTCAGTTTTTCAGTCTCTTTCATCCCCACGGCCCCTCCAGCCAGTGTCTCAGTTCCTCTCTTAGAAGACTGCAGTCATCCTGTGTAAGAACACCCTGATTGACTTATCCCCTGCTAAGTGCCATCACTCCTTGCACTCCTTGTACGGTGTGCAAGGAGTGATGGCACTTAGCAGGGGATAAGTCAATCAGGGTGTTCTTACACAGGATGACTTCCCTCTGCCTCAAAACATAGATGACAAATGTCCACAGGTCACCTCATTAGCACTACTGTACTTCCATACTGCTACCCAAACTCTCCTTTCTAACTCTGTAAAACTTCTCAAAATATGGCCTATCCAGGTAGCCACCAATATCTCACTATCCATTCTTTCCTAAATTACACATAGTCCAAATGAATCTGCAGAATGATTACAGAGAGGGGAAATACCTGGGTGTGTGGTGCAGCATGGATGGAATCCTCAAATCCAAGAGAACTAACAACTCAACAAGAGTCATGCTCTGCAGCCGTTAAGAAATGCTTGAGCAGCTCTAGGGTTAATGTATTCTACCAGGCGCTCCTCCCTGGTAGCATCCTTCCCCCGGCTGGGGCCCAAGAAATAAACCTACATGGTTTTTTCCAGCGCTTCAGCCACCTCCACGCATGGCAAGCTGAGGAAGGTGAGCACCAACCGTGTTCAGCTCAAGGTCTGTCTATTTACCACCAGGCTCTTGACCACCACTCCCAGCTGGCCTTCACCCTCCTAGCACCCATGCTGGGGGATCTTTCAGCATCAGTCTGCCTTCTGAAACTTAAAGTTTCACTGGCTGCTTCTTCCTATGCTGTCCCTTTTCCTGCTCCTCGGCTTAAATCTCATCACCCCATGTTCATAGAATCCAACATTAGAATAATACAAATCTGTTTTACTGGAAGTGGGGGAGCAAGGCTACAGGTTATAAGTACAGTAATCTCTCCATATCCACAGATTTCGCATCTGTGGATTCAACCAACTGTAGATGAAAAATTTTCAGGAAAAACAAATCCCAGAATGTTTCAAAAAGCAAGACTTAAATATGCCACATGTCAAATCCTATGCCAAACTCACATGAATGAAGTATGTGTACGCAAACCCTTCTGTAGCATACATGCAAAAATAGGTTATATGCAAATTTTGTACCATGCCAGTTTATATAAGGGAATTGAGTATCTGCAAATTTGGGTGTCTGCAAGGGGTCCTGGAACCAGTCTCCTGAGGATTCCAAGGGACGATTGTACAGTGAGCCTGAAATCAAGGCACACACTGACAGGTGCCAGTACACTTACAGAAATCAGAATATTTGAAATCAACTCTCTCCTGGAAAATTCTAGATTTGTGGACTGCGTAGATACAATGAAAGATTATAGATTTAGATCTATTTCTAGGACAGGTAGAAATAAAACTTCTGATATGAGGTAAAAACATGACTAAAAGACTGGAAACTGGAAGGAATACAGATAATTGTAACAGATAAATCAGATACTTATCAGGCAAGGGAATTGAAAACTTTAAATAACTGTAATTACTAATTTTTCAACCTTAAGCAGTCATGTTCTCCTCACAGTCTCAGGTTCCTCACTTGTAAAGTGAAGTTTAAATAGATAATTTTGGGTTTAATGTAGAGATTAACCCTTTCCAACTCAGCACCTAACCTGACTGGTACCCAGTGTCGTCTGAAAAGTATCAGGACACTGACAGCAATAGGACAGTAACTCCTGTCCTCACTGACTTCTCTCTCCACTCTTCATTTTTCTTGTCTCTCTCTCTCCTGTACTTTACCTCTTCTATCTGTGTTCCCCCACCCCCTCTTACTTTCTCCACTTGGAGCTTCATTTCTCATCTCAAGAAAGCAATCCAATTCTTCCCATCTATTCTGAAGACTGCAGGAGAAATGGGTGGTGGTCCATAAAGTGCTGCCCCTCGATGAGGTCTGAGAATGCCTACTTTGTAAATGTCTATGTCTTTGAGAACAGTTCTGGTACCCAAACTGAGGCACCAATAAAAAAGGATTTGAAATATCTGCCCACTGATGAGAAGGACTGAATGGCCTCACTGAAGCTGTATATGCACGTAAAAGGCTTCGCTGAAGATTGGGGCAGGCCCATGACTTCCCAATAAACAAGGTGTATCAAACACTCACATATATGTTCTTTTCCCTCTAAATGATAGAAAAGGATTTGGGGGGTGAGGAGGGTGCAAACCCACAGATATAAAGACAACAAGAGATAGGCAAACACCACATCAGAGATATCAACAAAACGTGGAAGCTGGGAAACAGATGAACTTTGGGAAATGACTGAGCCATCTGGACAGAGCCTCAGCCACAGAGGGGAATGTCTGAGCCAGAAGCCAGCAGATTTAGGCTGCAGAACTCCAAAATGACTCAAGCACTAGCAACGCCAGAAACTTAGGAAGATGAGAGATATGGGGCTAAAACCAGGAGAATTGATGGGAGAGTTGTATGAGGACAGTCAAGACTGCCCCAGATTCTTCTCTCTCACTATCCTCCACCTGGAAAGACAAGCTATATTACCTGTCCTCCACCAGGGCAGAGAGTGGAGCTTTACTCTTAGCAGAAATTAAGTCAGAGACCATAATACACACTGGCATATTAGGCCCAGTTGAGAGCAGGAACAAAGGACCTACTGAAAACCCGTGGATTCCTAAGTTTACATACTGAATTTGAGATTCCCTACTCCCTTCTTATCCTTGGTTCAAGAATGCTGGCATCTATGCTTATATCCCTCTGTGGTGGACAGAATGTGGCCCTTCGAAGACATCCACATCCTAATCCCTGAAGTCTATAAATATGTTACCCTACTTGCAAAGGGACTTGCAGATGTGATTAAGGGTGTTGAGATATATGATATTATTTCTGCAATTTTGGGTCTGAAATTATTTCAAAATAGGAAATTTTTAATGAAGTAGTAATTATTGCTCTCTACCAGTCAAAACAGTACCATATAGCCATATTACCATTTATCACACTGAGTTGATTATAAATCAGCCTAAAACAACAAAATTTAATATTTTAGTTAGCTCATGAAAACTTATTAAAGATAGGTGTTTTCTTTGAAAAACTGAAAACAGCTCATAGATATCATTATTATCTTTGAGCACTTTTAAGAATATAAGGTCCCAAGATTTGTAAATCACATAAATGGAGTCTATTATAGCTTTGATAATTTGTTTCTTCTTTTCTTTTCTTAAGGTTAAACCGCAGCTTGAAGAAAAAACAAATGAGACTTATGAAGAATTTGAAGTTGTAGAATACAAAACTCAAGTGGTTGCTGGAACAAATTACTACCTTAAGGTTAGAGTTCAACACCCACTTTGGCACTAAGACATTACATTTGTCACATTATGTGACATTCCGAACTGTCACCTCTACCATATAATTTGTTCCTTGTCCTTGTCCTAAATTAAGATGTCTATCTAGCGTACTTCCCAAGTGGTAGACTCTCAAATTTAGCAGATGATATTATATTTATATCTTTTTCTCGTTAATTTAGAAAGCCTTCTTCTAATGATTCTTAATTTCCAGAAATTTTATAGAAAAAGATTTCATAAAACCTTAGATTATGTTTAGGTTGTGACTGTGGCGGTTTCTTATGTGAAGGGGGAGCTTGAAGGCCTGGGCTGGACCAGATGCTTTCTTGAAGGTTATTCTACCTCAAAGTTTTATGTTTCTACATGTCTAAATTAAGTGGATTTAAGGAATAATTTGAATCAGTTGGGAAAATAATTTAAATCACTTTTTCCCTTTATATAACATTTTGATTAATACAATTTAAATCATTTTTACAAATCAAATAAATGCATTCAACTTGTAGCACTGTAGGTATAGTTTAATGCAGTGGAGCATTAAAAATATTTTAAATTAATTTTATACCTACGTCAAAAATTTAAATGATACATTGATCCAGTTCTAATTTAAGAAAAAACTTGTATAGTTGTCGAGGGAGAACCTATTCAACAAGTCAACCATAGATATTTGGGGGCCGCTTTCATCCTTTTGTACTGAGAAGACGATAATTCTGATTTAATAAATAATAACAACAGACATTCAAACGTCTGTTGTGCTTAATCTTTACTGAATTGTTTGACCAAGGCACAGTCTGGCTAATTTCTCTTTAACAAACAACTAACTACTTAAGATATAAATTATTTTTAGCAAAAAATAAAATAAAATAAGTGATGCTGACCAGCTCAGCATGAGAAAATTACGATACTGGGTTGTGTAAATGGATCAGCCCAGTTCTACCATATAGGAGCTTCTAAAATATGCCAGGTGCTGGGGCGGGGTCCATGGAGGAGAGCCTGCCTTGTGCTCAGAAAGCAATGGCGTTGTTTCCTCCTTTCTCAGTCTGCTGTCTTCGTAGCTAGGAAAGAACGTTTTCCAATTAAAAGGTGATTTTGTTCAAAGGTAAGAAACGTTCCATTAAAATTGGGATCATTATTTTAATAATTTATGATTCGCCCATGTGTATAACTTTCACATATTAATTAGCTCATGTATTTCTTAAAAAGCTCACCGGAAAACTATCTTGAAAATTTCTTCCATTAAGATCACCTGCCCAGTCTTAACCACAGTCTCTTCTCTTCCCTTCTCTTCCTTTTTCTTCCTTCCCCTTCCCTTTTCTCCCCCTCCAACCCTTCCTCCCTCCATCTCCTTCCTTCTGCTACTGGATCATAGCCACTGACCCCAGCTCCCTCAGTACTTCCTGTTGGTCTAGCTGTCATTCCCTTTGCTCTGAGCCATTCTCTAGATTTAAGGTCTTGCCAGTGATGGGACCGTCTCTGCTCTTTCTCAAGTACCTATCCAGAGACAGGTGGTAAAAAGGAAGGATTGCAGGCTTTGGTGTTGACAGTCTTCGGTCGGAACCCTTGTTTGACTTGTTCCACTTGTGAAAACCTGTGTGATGGCAGCTCCTCATCTTCTCTGGGCCTTCATTCCCTTATTTCCACAATGCAGATAATAACCTACTCCACAGGGCATTGTGTGGAATAAATGAACTAGAAATTTACTGAGCACTTAAAAATGTGCCAGGTACTGTTCTAAGAGCCGGGCATGTATTTAATCCTCTCAACAAATCTGCGCCATAAGTATGCCCATTTCCCTTGTTACAGATGAGCTGATTGAGTCCCAGGGAGGTGAGGTAACTAACAAAGGTCATACAACTATAAAAGCAGAGTCAGGATTTGAACCCAGGTAGTCTGACGCTTCACTCTTGGCTGCGCCACCTCTAATAATGTATGCAGAGGCTGGTGCTCTGTTCCAAACACAGAATAAATGCTTTTACAAGGTTACATCATACAATGAAAAAAACATAGATATTGGAGCCTGGATTTCACTTTTGGCTCTGTCACTTATTAGCTGAGAGATCTATGGAAAATTATTTAATCTCTCTTAATCTGCTTCTACCTCTGTTAAACTGTCACTGCCCCACCTTTCTTCAGGCCCGTAATAAGAAGTAAATATAATAGGTATACAAGATGCTCATCAGAGTATCAAACTCATAGTAAATATTTGATAAATGGCATTTGTTAAAATTAGGTCAGGAAGGGACATCAGAGCACAATAAATATTATTTGAAGACAAAACTTTTATTGTCTCAACCAAGAATGATAGTGGAAATTCTTACCATGATTTTCTAGGTCCACGATTCATACCCAAACTACCATTTCGATCTTCATATCCATGACTTCCCAGCAAGGTCCCTTTGCTTTAGAAGAGAGACCAGACTGCCCGTTCTCCGGGCCCTGCTCTGTCCTACCAGTGAATATTTATAAAGTAGGTTCTAATGTAGATATGCGAACCACAATCTCGAATTTCCTAGGACAATTCTGAGTTTCCTCTCCTTTCTTAAACCATGTGGCAAATAAAGTGTCCCAATTTGGGAGTCAGAAGGGCTGTCACTTGTTTTCTTCTTGCTCTATGCATCTTTGAAAGCGAAGTGCAACTCTGGACTTTCATTTGTGTCCAGATTATAGGAAAATATAAAATAAAATAAACCTAGGCCCTACGCCTCTTGCCATGGCTTTAGCCTGCCCTTTCTCTCATAAAATAAGATGATAGATTTATGAAAAACAAGGGTCTAAGAATGCTGGTGTAGGAATGCTGTTCCAGAAAAGCTTATTTCAGTGAAATCTTCTGAAGTTTGTAGATGTTTCACTTGTAGATCCAAGCAAATGAATCTTTTTCTTTTTTTATCTTTCAGGTACGAGTAGGTCATAATAATTATATTCACCTGAAAATATTCGAAGCACTTCCTCAACAACATCAGCCTTTGACACTTACTGGTTACCAGACTGACAAAAGCAGGGACGATGAGCTGACGGGCTTTTAGTGGCACGTTCTAAAAGTGGTCTGAATCCTTTCCTTGGCTACCGATGAATGATACCTGCTAATAAATGCAACTATCAATAAAGAAACTTTCTCTTTTAAATAAATTAATTGTTTTAACTATTTGTCTGTTGTATTAAATTAATTACCTTTTTTTCTCAAAATCAACGTTACTACTTTAGAATAGAAATTCCATACAAATTGATGTCAATTGGAAATCTTGTGAAAATTAGGCCCTAATGAAACTGGCTAAAGGATAGCAATACCACTGCCCCATGCCCACCATCGGCAGGCTACACGGTGGGCCATCAGTGCCCTGTGGTTGCTGAGAATCCAACATTCCATCTCCACTCTCACATTTCAAATTTAAATCTTGTATTTTACAAAATATACTTATATTTTGAAACAATCTCAAATTTACACAGAAGTTACAAAAAAAAAAACACTTTTTTCCCGGACATTTGAGAGTAAATTACCTACAGTGATTCCTCATCACCAATAAATACTTTAGTTTGCATTTTCCTATAGAAAAAAAATATATTCTCCAGAATAAATGAAATACAGCTATCAAAATCAAGAAATTAACATTGATACATTTGCTAGTATCTAATCTGCGGACAACATTCAAATTTCCCTAGTCATCCCAAAAGTGTCCTTTATTGCAAAAAGATCTAGTCCAAAATCATGTGTTTCATTTAATTGCTGTTTTCCTTTGTTAACACTTTTATCGAGATATACTTTACATACTATACAATTCACCCAATTACAATACACATTGCAATGATTTTTGGTATATTCAAAAATGTGTGCAACAATCACTATAGCCAGTTTTAGACATTTTCATCACCTTAAAAACAAACTCCATACCCTTTAGCTATTATCCCTCATCATCCTCCATGCCACCACCCCTGAACAACCACTAATTTACTTACTTTCTGTCTCTATAGATTTGTCTATTCTAGACATTTCGTATATATGGAATCATATGGTCTTTCGTAACTGGCTTCTTTCACTTAGTAAAATGTTTTCAAGTTTTATCCATATTGTAGCATGTACCAATATTCTGCTTTATGGCCAAATAACATTCCATTTTATGGATATACTACATTTTTGTTTGAGTCGATTACACCTTTTGACTATTATGAACAACGCTGCTATAAACATTTATGTACAGGTATTTGTGTATACATATGTTTCCATTTCTCTTGGGTAATATACCTAAGAGTATAGTTGCTGGTTCACATGGTAACTCAATGATTAATTGTTCAGAGAAATTACAGACTGTTTACCAAGGCAGCTGCACCATTTTACATTTCCACTGCAGCTTATGAGAGTTTGGATTTCGACACATCCTCACGAACTTTTGTTATTACCTGACTTTTTGAAACTAGTTATCCTAATGGGTGTGGAGTGTTATCTTATTGTGGTTTTGATTTGCATTTTCCTGATGACTAACGATGTCAAGCATCTTTGCATGAGCTTGTTATCTATTTGCATACCTTCCTTGGAGAAGTGTCTATTCAGATGCTTTGCCTATTTTTTAATTGGGCTATTTGTCTTTTTTTATTGAGCTGTAAGAGTTCTTTGTGTATTCTGGATATAAGTCCCTTATCAGATACCTGATTTGCAAATATTTTTTCCTATTTTGTGGTTGTCTTTTCACTTCTTGATGGTGTCCATTGAAAAAACAAAAGTTTTTAATTTTGATGATATCTGTTTTCTCTTTTGTTGCTTGTGGTGTCAGATCTAAGGATCCTTAGCCAAAACCAAGCCCAGGATGATTTATTTACTCCTATGTTTTCTTCTAAAAGTTGTGTAGTTTTAGCTTTTATATTTAGGTCTTCGGTCCCTTTTGAGTTAATTTTTATAAATACATGAGGTAAGGATCCAATTTCATTCTTTTGTACATGGCTATCTTAGTTGTTCCAGCACCATTTGTTAAAAAGACTATTCTTCCCTACATTGTATTGTCTTGGCTCTCTTGTTGAAACCAGTTGATCATAGGCACATCATTTCATTTCTAGACTCTCAATTCTAGTCCATTAATCTACATGTCCATCCTTATGCCAGTTTCACACTTTCTTGATTATTGTTGCTTTGTAGAAAGTTTTAAAATCAACAAGTGTGAGTCCTCCAACTTTTTCCTTCTATTTCACGAATGTTTTAGCTCTCTTCTGGATCCTTTGAAATTCCCTATGAATTTTAGAATTAGCTTATAAGTTTTGACAAAGAAGTCAGCCAGGATTCTGATAGGGATTGTTTTGAATCTGTAGATCAGTTTGTGGAGTAGAGCCATCTTAACAATATTAAACTTTCCAATCTATGAACATGGAATGTTTTCCTAGTTACTTATATCTTCTACAGTTTCTTTGAACAATTTTTAATAGTCTTCAGAGTATAAGTTTTGTACTTTTTTTGTTAAATGTATTCCTAGTATTTCATTCTTATAGATGCTATTATAAATGGCTTTGTTTTCTAATTTCATTTTGGCTTGCTAACTACATATGTCTAGAAATACAATTGATTTCTGTATATTGGTCTTATATTCTTCAACCTTGCTGAACTTGTATATTGGTAGATTCCTTAGGATTTTCAAATACTACAAGATCATGCCGTCTGCAAAGAGAGAGAGTTTTATTTCTTCCTTTCCAGTACAAAGTTAAATAGAAGTCGTAAGAGTGGATATCCTTGTCTTGTTCCTGATCTTAGGGAGAAAGCATCCTGTTTTTTGCCATTTAGTATTATGTTAGCAATGGAATTTTTGTAGATGCTCTTTATCAAGTTGAGGAAATTCTCTTCTAGCTGCTTGAGTATTTTTTATCATGAAAGGACATTGGATTTTGTCAAAAGAAATTTTCTGTACCTATTGAGATAATCATGTATTTTTGTTTTTTAGTCTATTGATACAGTTTATTACATTAAACATTAATTGATTTGGAGATTATAAACCGACTTTGCACTCCTAGAATGAATGTCTTGTCTTGGTGTATAATTCTTTTTTATGTACTAGATTTCTTTTGCTAGTGTTTTGTTGGGAATTTTTGTATCCATGTTCATAAGAGATATTGGTCTGTTTTCTTGTGATGTTTTTGTTTGGTTTTGATATCTAGGTCTCATAGAAAGTGTTCCTCCCTTTTCTATTTTTTTTGGAAGACTGTGTAGAATTGGTATTCATTCTTCTTTAAATGTTTAGTAGAATTCAGCAGTGAAGCCATATGGGCCTGGGCTTTTCTTTATGGGAAGTTTTTGACTACTAATTTGATCTCTTCACTTGTTATAGGTCTACTTAAATTGACTATTTCTTCTTAAGTTGGTTTTGGTCATGTCTTTCTAATAATTTGTCCATTTCATCTATATTATCTAATTTATTGGCATACAATTGTTCATAGTATCCCTTCCTTATCCCTACCTAATGGATTTTGGACTGAATTGTTTAGGAAGGAGATGGGAAGAAGAATGGAAGAGAGGAGGAAGAGAACAAAAGGGATAGAGAAAGGTAAGGCGAAAGGGGAAAGAGAAGAGGAAACTTGTTTTAAAGATGCCCTAAATAACGTCCACCTCTGTGTTCTGCACTCTGCTCACCACCCTACTAGTGTCACTTGCCAATCCCTCTGTCCCCAAATAATAATAATAATAGTATATATTAAGTGTTAGTTATATGCCAGATAGTGTTCTAAAGACTCTATGCATATTACTGATTTAATTCCCATAACAACCTTATGAGGTGTAAATATTGTTATTACTCCCTTTTTATAGAAATCGGAGTGTAGAGAAGTTAAGATACTTGCCCAAGGCTTCATGGCTAGTTAATAAAGTGAGGATATGATCCCAGGCTGTCTGCCTCCAGGATTAATGCTCTTAACCCCTATAGAATTTATTTGCTCAACATTTTTCTGACCCATGAAGGAGATAAGCTAGTGGGAGCTTGAAATAGTGATGTTTTTTAATAACCACTGCCAACTCTAAATGAAATTGTCCTATTTATCTACCTTCAGCATCTAGCACATAGACATTTAGTTCAATAAGTAAACTAAAAACCCTCCACTGGCCTGCTGGCATTAACAACATATGGCTTCTAGTGATAGGGGCTACCAGAGATGACCCCACGGGTGCAATAACAAGAATCCTTTTCAGAGAAATGCAAGCACGAACACAAATACCTATAGCTGTATACACATAGCAGCCGGTCAAAGAAATACAAACTCCATAATTTGCTTATTCAGCTTTATTTTTACTTTATCCTGATTTGGGTATAGAAAGTCTGAATATTTCACATGTTTAAGAATTAATCTAATAAGAGACATACAGAACCTATGCAAAGACCATTATAGCACTGCACTGTCAGAAATAGAAGACTTGAATAAATGGATAAATACATCCTGTAGCCGGTTAGGTAGACTTCGTGTTAAAGAGAACACAATAATAAGTAGGAATAAATAGGAAAGAAGATCAAGTAATGTGTGCAGCGATTTTAAATCTTGCCTACGTATTAGAATGGCTTAATGTAGATTTTTAAAAATCCAGATTGGAGTCGCACTTAAGATCCATTAAATAAGAATCTCTGG
>NW_006431048.1:2258413-2267943 GCF_000325575.1 Pteropus alecto
TCTAATGTCATGTGGTGAGTACTATTGTGATTTAAAAGAAAAAGGAAACAAGCTTAATGGAAATACTTGCCCAAATGGAATTGAAAATATATTTCAAAGTTAAAAAAATTCTTTCAAAATATTTCACTGAGAGTATAAAACAGAATAGATGATGGGAACAGAAAAAATATATATGTCAGAAATGTAAACCAAAACTGTTTAAGGCAGGTAAAATAAAAACTGTGAAAATAATTTTTTATTTACTAAATGCTGTTGGAAATTTACATTTTGGGAGGAAATAATCATTTGGATCCACGTTTCATATATATCACAATAAATTACAAAGTGGCTAAAAAGCAAAAACCTAAAATAGTTTAAAAACAATTTTAACCTAGAAGATGGCTTTTTAAAAGAGATTGGCTTTAAAAAAAAAAGAAGATATTTGAACAATTAGACTTATTCCCCAAGAATTGCTGGAATTCTCAGAGTAAAATATAGAAAACAGACTTACAACTAGATAAACCATTGATGAAAAGAGTTTTCAAAAGTGGCTGGCCATTTAGGGCATATCCAAATAAAGGAGCATGTTTCTCCACTACAGCTCTGACTTCCCTTAGCACTATTGCAACCAAAGGGAAAAAATATACATTTCTAAAGCATTTCCCCCACCAAATCTGAAATTGAATCTGAGAGCAAGAATTTGTACTTTGTTACAAAAGTTATTTTGTCTAACCCTAAAGAGAGGGACAGAGAATGCACTGTTGCCTCGCTAGGGTGAGGGACCCAACCCTAGCTGTCTATCAGGTACTCCTAGAATACTCTGCGTGTGTTTAAATGACTGGAATCGGGCCAAGTGAAGACTCAGAGGACAAATTCTGCACAGGGTTGTAGGCAATGCCTACTTGGTTATCTTGGGAAATAGGTTTTGCCACTTACCTGAGTGAATCGATCATTCTCTGCCTGGTTTCTTATTTAGGAAAAAGCCAAAGACTCTTCCTGGATCCTGGAGGCTTCTGAGGCTTCCCTTGCTGGGACTTAAAAGTTCAGACATAGTGAAGGTATCCCAGGAAGCTGTCCAAGCACATTCCTGGTGCTCCAAACAATGTGAAAAAGAATTGGATGAGGAAAAAAAAGCCTTAATGTCAATGGATTGTTTAAACATGGAGATATTGTCGGCCATCTGACTTACTGAAAATGTTGATAGGCATCTTTGGTTCAACATAATTTAATTTATTTTGTGTAATGCAGGAATTTATCATAAAGATGCATCTGCTTGGATGGGAATCTAGGAAATGCCAAACAACCAGGCCTTTTGGGGAAGAGGGACCCATACAAAACCAGGTCTCACAGCCAGAACCAGAATCCAAGGCAGCTCTAAGTACTGAGGAGCTGTGGTGGTAGGTTTTTACTCCAGGGCTCCGTCATTAACGGTCTCAGCTATTCTCCAAGCAGCTATCTGCATCTCCACTCTTCCATCAGCTCTAGCCGGCATTCTCTCTTCTATTCTTTACAACTTTTCTCTGCCTCATGGTGTACATCCTCACAGCTCCTGCTTTCTCAGAATGTTGGACTATCACAACCCCTATTGTATCCCATCGCCACTCTCCTTCAAGCTGCACCTCGCACTGCTAACTACATCATTCTCTCAGTACTTCTCAGTTCAAAGCCTTGAAGAATGATTGTCCAGACCACCTTTTTGTTCCAGGACATGTCACAGAACATTGGCCAACTTAAGCTTTGGCAGTTTGAGGGGCAGTTGCCCAGCCTTGATCTAATCAGGATAGTGTGAAGTGGGCTACCAAGCAAGGGCTGCTAAAAAAATTGTGAGCCAAAAAGTCTTCCCTAGAAAGGGCTCTGGTGTGGCAGGTATCTAATCCACATGACAAGTATTTAGATGGATTGACAAATGGATGGACAGACCGAAAGGAATACTTTGTCCTTAGAGAAGTAAGGCATGATTGATTAGGGGGAGACAAAGATTTAATGTGGGTTGAACAACTGAGCAAAGAGAGAACTGCATTTTCATGTTAAAATATTTGAATGAGATCTGACCCTAGTCCTTAGGAACCAAGTAGTGGATAGGTCCTGGTTGAGCAAGGTATCAATGCCAAGTCTTCCTTCTTAGGGAAATGAGATGAATTTTCCCCAACTTCCTTCACATACTTCTGTTCCTTCACATAGCTCTTAGCCTTTCCCTGTTAGAATCTTCCAAGGTTCTTCTCCCAAATCACATCAAACACTTAGAATGGTGCCTAATTTGTAGTAAGCAGTGAGAAAATGAGTTATTAGTAGCATATTCTCCATTCATTGAACAAATATTTGAACAGTGTATCACCTACGGGAGGCATTTAGCTGCATGGAACAGAATCCTAAATACAGAGACTCAACCAAATAGGTTAACCATTCCTGTTACATCCCTGAGTGAACAGATAAAAATCCCTGCCTTCACTTAATACCAAGTTTGGAGATACAGCCTGGGATTCAATGGCAACCCACAATGCCACTTAGAGTCCACTCCTTTCTTCCGTCTAGGATCCAGCCATCCTTAATATGTGGTTTTTATCTTCCTGTCACCACACAGGCAAATAGTCTTCAACCTCATCACTTCTAGCCACCCTAATCATACTCCTAGTAGAAAGAAGGAACAATGACTTTATGAGGAAAGTTTCTCGGATATGCCCCCCAACAGTCTTCTGCTTCTGTTGTATTAGCCAAAACTGTCTCACTGCTAACTGGGGCTGCAAGGGAAGCTGGGCACACTGCCACTCTCGACAAAATCAGGATTCTGTTGGTCAGTTAGATAACCTTACTCTAGGCAGAATACTCATTTTTCTTGATTTGAAAGGAGACCACACATTTGACTAATCTCTCAGTTTACATTATTCCTAGACAGTCTTAAGTAGGTAGTGTGGCACATAAGCAGAGACTATTGCTATTAGCACTGGTTACATTATTGCTTCATTTTTCAAAGTGGTATCTTTGGATCACAACTTAAAAAAAGAGAATCACTTATTTGAAAACTTCCTTTTTATTACTAAACATTTTGGTATATTTCAGTCTGTACTTATATCAGCTTTTCAAAGAAAAGAGCATTATAATATTCTCTAATCAGCTGAAAACAGTCATTTGCAACCCATTCTCCACTCTCCATTCCTAATTCCTCCAATACACTTTTTTTTTTTTGCATGGAACATCATCTTTTAGTCCACCTCAAAATTTATTTCTTTACTATTGTCTATCTCCCCTCACTACATGTAAGCTCTTTAAGAGCAGGTATTTTTATCTGTTTTGCTCAGTGATATATTAGCAGTGTCTAGAATATGGAAGGCATTCAAATATGTTAAAATTTACAAATCGATTATTATCAGTGTTTCTTCTATGGCTATCTTCTGTCTTGCCAAGGAAGAGCCAAACTCATCTTTGAACTTTTATATTGTTTCTTTTCCTTTTTCGCTAACTCCAACCTATTCTTCAAGAAAAAAAAAAAAAAGTCAAATTGTTAAGGCAGCAATTACATGCAAGACTTTGTTTCAGCAGGCAAATAAACTTTCAAGAGCAATTCGCCATCTCTCTTCACAAATGAAACATGCTATTCATTTATACCAAATCACTCCACATTGCCATAACCGCACACTTTTTGTTACATTGGAATGATTCAGGCATCGTAACCTAATCGGATAAGGTAGCTAGTATTTTAGCAGACCCCAAATTGTGGAAAGGCTGTTATAAATCCTTTCCAAGGACTGTTTCTGAATCCCTCCTGAGCATCAGGAAGACCTTTGCTGAGTCTTATTTTTATTCTTGCTTTTTACACGTCTAATTATTAAACATCAACTTTCTGTCAGGCACCATTCATTAATAGGTAAGTCCTATCAAAAATTTTTACTGCCATAGAAAATTTTTCTTGTTGAGACTAGATTATAATCTCCACAGAAATAGGTCGTTTATCAATATTCCCAACTAATATAGTATCTGACCTATAGCAAGTGCTCAGTAGTTTTAATTGTTCACTTCCAAGTGCATAATCTGACAGTCAACGTACTGAACACATGGGCCTATCTATCTGCGACCCAGTTGGCCAATCCAACTGTGCCAGAGACGGGTGGCTTACGTACAAATCGTGGCAGGCAGAATCCTAAAATGGCTCTCCAAGATGTCCCACTCTAACCCTTCAGACTATGAATGTGAGACATTATATCTGTGATGTTACATTATCTGGCAAAAGGGATTTCCAGATGTAATTAAGGTTATAATCAGCTGACTCTGAGTTAATGAAGATTATCATGGTAGGCCTAGGCTAATCACAAACCCTTTAAAACCAATTTGTATAGCTGATAGCAGAAAAAGAAGTCAGATTCCAAGAATGGAAAGGATTCACTTTACTGTTGCTAGCTTGAAGAGAGAACAAGAATTGTGGGTGGCTTCCAAGAGCTTAAAGTGGCCTATGACAGCTAGCAAGGAAATGGGGACTTCAGTCTCGTATAGCACAAGCATATGAATTTAGTCAACAAATTGAAGGTGGCTGGAAGCAGAGTCTTCCCCTAGAGACTCCAGACAAAAGGCCAGCCTGGCTGACTTCAGACGCCAATCTAGACAACTGGACTTTTGACCTACAAAACTGAAAAATAAACAAGTAAGCTGCTAAATTGTGGTAATTTGTTAGGCAGCAATTGGAAACTAATATAATTATCCTAAACTAGAAAGTGCTTTTTTGCAATGACCAAATCTTGATATTAGTTTTTTACTGACTCATTTGAATCCTATTGTGCAACCCCTCCTCTGCTTTTCTCTTTTCTGCATTTTACTGCTTTCCTTTTCATTGTCCATGGAAACACTGTCTAGGAAAAAAAATTTCACCTAAAATTAGTTTCTGCGTATGAAAACAAGAGTTTCCTTGGACAGTATCCAGCCCATAACACTGGTCTCTTACTTAAGAGCAATAATCTCGGACAAAGGGATAAAATCATCAGGGACTAAAAAAGGTCCATGATCATGCCCATAAATGTGTAAATATAGAAAAAAGGTATAATACAAATAAAATCAGACTAAAATTGTGTTCAGATTCTCTTACAAGAACTTACTGTCTCAACTTAGAAAATAAGCAAATAAATATATACACTGAGTCAGAAAATTATTTTAATAGTTACAAAACATTTTTTTTTACAGAATCGGTATAAAATAGCAGTTGATTTCTCCATAATTATTAGAATTACTTATACTTGAGGTGGCTAAGTGAGGCTGAAATCAACAAAAGGTCTTGGACTGTTGGCTCAGAAATCATCTTAGGAAGCCCGCCTTGTTGATGTCTGTCATGCTTAGCTCTTATGAGATGACCCAGTCTTTTTTAAAAAAACATCTTTTTATTCATTCTTTGGAGGCTTGAAGTGAATTCGGCAGCGTTCATTAAATACCTAAGATATGTAAACAGAAATAAGTCAATGAATTATCCTGTATAAATCAGGCCTGGAACTAAATTAAATTTGGCATAGTTCAAGTGGACATAATCGTTTTTGTCAAAAGTCAACAATTTTAGGAAACAGTTTCCTCACCAGTTCAAACTGAGTTACCAGGTGCTAAGAGCACAGAAAGCTTTGATCCATTTAAAAGATAATTTTAATATTTTAATAAAATTTAAATTATTCAAGGAAAAAATTCATCACAAGCTAGCTTATTTAGTAACTAACAAACATTTCAGTTCCATGCTCTGGACCTATTTAGACAGACAAAAATATCTACATAAATTTAAGATTAAACTTTTCCCTCTTTTTTCATAACATAAATCTTATTTAGATATCTGTTGTGGTTTTCTACATGAGTGCCTGATCCTTCTTATAAGTACTCTTGAAAGGAGACCAATCTTTTGCTAAATTATGTAAATTTATATAATGTTTTTTTTTTCTATTTATTGTGCCCCCTAAAAATCTAAACAAATAACATGTCATAAATGTTTAAAAAATGTTCTATGACTGTCTGTTAATATGAGATTGTGTTAAAAAAAATTGATACAGCCTTCGATGGAATATAATGCAAGCATAAAAAAGGATAAGGAAGTTCTTAATGTTCTGATTGAAAAAGATCTCCAAGATCTATTAAGGGGAAAAAACAGTGTGAACAGTGTGAATAGTACACTTCCATTAGTGTGACAAAGGGGGAAGTCTGTGTGTATACACACATAAAATTTAAAAAAGTGCAAATATCTGAAAGCATATATCAAAGGGAAAGAAAGTAGCTGAAAGAGATGAGAAGTAGAATTTTTACTGTATATCCTTTAATATTTTTTTAAAAGAAAAACTCTTTTAATCATGTGTCTAAAATTTTAGGTGTCCAAATTTTTTAAAAAAATATAAAAGTCTAAAAGAATTTGGCATGGTTCAAGAGGACATAATCGAAAGAATTTTGATACCTTCATACTTCATTAACATAAGAAATAAATCATCTTTAAGGTTTAAAAAAATTTTTAGTCACTGTGGACTCTCATAAAATAAAAGCAAAATCTATATACTGAGCTTTGAAGGTACTAGTATTAATCAGTTTCTTAAGCTGGGTGGTAAATACATGAATGCTTATTAACAATCTTTAAATTCTACATGTTACATAATCCTTGACATGTATCACATAATTAAAAGAAAACGTAGAAATTATATAGATTCTTTCTGGCCCTTTCATCTTTAGTTCATCTCATGTCAGTCCCCAGCCTGAGCTTCCTGACATTCCCAATGCTCAGACTAGGGGAGGCTTCAGATTAGTGGCCTTGATGTACTGGTTGGGATGATATACACAACTTGGCTGAGCTCTAAATCCTCTCCCTAAATGACTTCCTAACCACTTTTGCTGGCCTACTGCACCATAGCTATATTTTCTTTTTAGAACAAGTAGGGAATCTCATTTTCTGTGAAATGGACAGAGTATATTTTCTTTAAAACTAGTATCGAATCCAAAAATATGTCATTCTTTCCACTACAATACATTTTACATACATCAACCTCTGCAGTGGATTTCTCAAACCAGTTATTCACTGTACCCCTCTCCCATCCCATCCCAAATGTAAATATTATCTCTCCGGAGAATTTAAATGGACGAATATTGCCCAAATCTTTCCAGTAGCTAACACCTTATAACGTTGGTGGAAAGGACAGGACTAGGAAATCTTGGCAAAAGGATAAAGAAATGTGATAAAGAAAAGAAAATCAATTTGTATTTTGCAATTCATTCATGGCTCTGTATGATGGTACATTCTAGTTTTCAGTTCAGTTAACCTCTCTCTGGATTTAAACCCATTCTGTCAGTTATTTTCAAATGATAAAATAGAATTTTCAGTTCGTTCTTTCAGATTTAATAGATTTTGCCCTTTAAAAATCATTAAAGTTTTAGATAGGGTATATAGATATACCCTTTCAGAAAACTAAAGTTGGAATTTTGTGATTTTTGACTACATGTAAAGTCAGTCCCGGAGTCCTGGTCCCCCAATCTAATTCCTAATTAGAACCATGCAGGTGGTAATAAGCAGCATGTGAATCTAGAAGCCATAAAAAACCCTATTATCAGATAATAACAAAGTTATGTACAAAAAAGTTTCATGATCAAATGTTAGAAAACAAGCAACTGTGAAAGGTAGCTAATGATATGAACATTTATGGAAAGTAACTGGGCTCAGAAAGGCTACTTTTAACAAATAACCTCAGTGAAGACTCTCAGTTAACTAGAGTAAAAACCTCTAAATATCAAATATGCCCATAATTAGTAATAGGAACCATATAAAATGTCTCCAACTCTGATACCATTATAGACCATACAATTCTACTATAATGAAAAGCTAATTTTTATAAGATGGCTCTATCTGGATGCAACCATATCTACCCCTCTCAAAAAGTTAAAACTCTCAGTTGCTTATAAATGAGGATTCTATTAACAGCCCCAGGCACTCATTACTCCCCCTCCCTTGGTTTCCCTTTGTTAATTCATTTTCCCTTCTACTTCTAAGAACAAATAAATAGTATTTTATACCTTCCAGCTCCTGTCATTTACCACTTCTTCGACATTTAGTTCTGACTGCATCCATTTCAACTGCAAGAAAGAAAAAACAAATTGAAGTTATGAAAATTTAAATAAAATAACTAAAATCAAACTTTATAATGTTTTCCCATCAAAACCAGCCCCTGCTTCTGCATTCTTTGTCAATGGTATTACCTAAGCTAGATTTCGGAACTTTCTTTGACATAGCCCATTCTCACCATAACTAATCAATTGTTAAGTCTTACAAAGCTGGTGGTTCTTAAGCTTTGCTGCACGTATAACAACCTTGAGAGCTTAAAAAAAATGCGTAGGTAGTTCACAGAAGAAATAAAAATGGCCAATAAACATGTTTAAATGCATAATCTTACTCATGAATAAAGAAATGCAAATTGAGCCATTCGACAACAAAAAATTTTTAAACTAAGAAGTCTGAAAGTCTGATAAACCTAATAATAGTGAGGATGAAGGAAAAGATACACTCACACACATTTTTAGTAGAATAAATTGTTGTAACCTGTATAAAGAGCAATTTGGTAAGATTTATCAAAAATGTAAATTCACATGTCCTTGAACTCAATAATTCCAGGTCTAGTTATTGATCCTAAAATACAGATTTGCAAATATAGTATAAATAAAAAGGAGGATGAAGAGGTGGCAATCTGATCTGGATTAAGAAAAAAGAATCAGGAAGAAAAACAGAGGAGATGAAGAATATATAAGGCCCAAGTGATCATGAAAGGCATGATTTTCCACATCTTGAACATATAGCGCCAGAGGTCTGAGGCTAAAAATGCTGAAGTCTTTCTAATTTTCTTTATAATTGCCAACCTAATCATAAAAGTAACCAATTTCATTGCTAGGCCCAGATGGCAGGGCTCATCATACTCTGTCACGTCTGGTCAGAGAGACTTGAAAGGTATAAAGCTAGCAATTCCAGGAAGAGGGCTTAAAAACATTTGGGAAAATTAAGAGGAAAAACATGAGCTACAGGTTTAGCCAAGAGGTTAAAAACAGGATGACTTCCTCGGGCCAAGGTCAAGACTCAGGCCAGGAGATTGGGAACAAAATGCCAGGGTGCTAGACAAGATGTGAGCAACCATGAGTTGGGGACCCAGGCCAAAGAACCTGACCAACATGAATAGCTCAGGCAGGAGGTTTGAGAGATTTGCATGTTAACGCTAATAAGACTGGAACTTGGTACTAATCCAATGGCTCCTTGTAAACTCCCTTCCTAGACTCAAGAACTGGTATCAGAGGGTAGGCAGGTACATAGGACTGAAACTGTGGAACAAGGGTAAGGTCTGCATTTCTGAGGACTGGTGCTGGACAGTTGAGCAGCAACAAGCCTGAAGAAGCCCATCTACTGACACTAAAGCAAATTCAGGTTCATATCTTAATCAGCTATTGACCAGAAATCATTAAAGCATCACTAGTCTGTCAAAGTCTGGACTGATGGCCAAAGAAGTAACTTCAAACAACATGTCACTAAGACAGTCTTCATAATTGCTCTCAAATATTTCAAGGGATGTCTTGCAGGA
>NW_006431048.1:2267989-2271325 GCF_000325575.1 Pteropus alecto
AGGAGGCAGATTTTCACAATATATGAGAAAATCTGTCAACAATTACAACTGTCCAAAAAGGAAATACACTACCACAGAAGATCATGAATCCCTCATCCCCTTAAGTAGTGGTTAAACAAATGGAGGAAACCAATGGTTGGGGGATGTTGTGAAAAAGATTAATGTAACAAATATGGAGTCCCAGAGACTCAAAAAGGAAAGGAAAGAAACTGCTACCTTGCATTAGCCAACATGCTACCTCTTACATATATTGTATCATTTAATCCTCACCAAAAAAGAAAACATAAGTTATTAAATATCAACTCCATTTTATAAACTGAAAATCGGAAGTTTCAGATCAATTAATTTGCAAGATTATAAAGCCATAAAGTGGTAAATGGCACTTATTTCCTTAGAGCAGTCTGCCTTTATAATCCATGTTTTTTCTGTACCTGAATACTGCACATATTACAGCCAACTTCTTATATAGTTTCAATGCCACCAATATAATGCTACCTTTGAGTTGACTGTTTTTGAGGCTCTGGGTCTTAAACGGGTAAACTTCCTCTCAAAGGCCACCAATAGGTGACAGTAGTTATTACAGTTCCAGCAAGGAATATGCTTTTTCTGAGTTAAGGATTCAGGTAAAGAACTGGGGACTTTTAGACTAGTGTTTCTGTACATAAATAAAATATGTTCATTAAAGTAATCACAAGTAAACTATCAGTCACAACTTAATGTAAAAACACTGACTAGATCAAGAGTTAGAAAATATGGGTTAAATTTCCACTTCTACCACTTACTAGCTTGTGACTTTGGGGGTGTCAGTATCTCTGAGCCTCAGCTTCCTCATACAGAAAATGAAGAGGTAGAACTGGAATATCTCTTAAGAGCTGCCTCTTTCTGATTCCAGCAAACTTGAAAATAAAAACAAGATTCAAGTTTCCTTATTTGCTTAAGTAGTTACTATTCATGGTTACCCTCTAGTCCTATACAATATCAGGCTAGAAAATGACCTTTCCTAACTCACCAACTGGTTTCTAAAACTTGCAGTGGTCATCCTGGTGATTCTCTCTGGGCCCTAAATGCATAGGACAGAACTGAGGGCAGACCAAACTGTTTTACATGATCACTCCCCAAACACTCACTGATTTTTGAACTTTGCTCTCCACTAACAAGAGTCAGTTTATTCTTTGTTTGACTTTATTTGCTAATAGTGATTTTTTGATTCGCATAAGAAAAAGCCTCTGTTGTTAGGAAATAATCAGTGTATGTAGGCCTAAAGGGGTACAATGTACCTGATATACTCTCAGAACGGTTCAGGGACAAAACTGTGTATGTGGGGGAAAGGGAGGGGATGCAGATAGGGAAAAAGGGAGGGTAAAACAGGGAGAAGGAAGGGTGAAAAGAATGAATTGCAAAGCAGGTGGAGCAAAATGTAAACAATAGGTGAATACAGGTAAGGGGTTCATGGGAATTCTTTGTACTATTCTTGCAACTTTTCTGAAAGTTTAAAATTATATCAAAATAGTTTCCGCTTAAGCAGCCCCCACTAAAAGACAACAATGCATTCCACATGATAAAATACAGTATATATATATTTCGACTGTTTTTTAACATGTCACATTTAAAGATTATAAAGAAACAGTTCTGCTTTATTAACTATATATTAAATACTATATTTACATTATAGCTGACTTTGGAAAATAAGGCTTCCTCTAACATATTACCCAGGGGCTATTTGCTGTTTTCTTAACCCATTTCCCATTTGCCCTGAGAATACTCATCGGTGGCGCTTGCGGCTGCAATGTTTACCCCGAGATAACTTGAGGATTACAGTTATACCTTACCTCCAAAGTCTGCCACAAAATATCTCACTTTTATTATTATTTTTGCATCACTCTAGTAATAGCAATGGTCTTTGGAAACAAATGACATAATTCTTTTTATAGCATTCTGCTTTTAGCAGTGACATTTCCATTTACAAAATATAGTAATTCTTGATAGCTGAAAATGTCAAATCCTAGAAAACGTAGCATTCCTACGCATGATGTTAACATCGTTCTGGAACAGCTGTCAGCCGAAGATTCATTTGATGAATCCGGTTTATGTATACGTTTCGGTTACATTAGGATTAGAGACAAGTTGTTTAGAAATAACTCCAAGAACAGTTTTTATATTTTATTTTCACATTGAAAACCAGTCGGATTTGCCGCAGCCTCAAAGAGCTTGTTTATGTAAAATTAAATTAACAATGGCAGCACGTTGAACTTATATTTTCTAAGTGGGAAATGGGTTAAAAGCAAAAGCTGCAAGGATGGGAGATGAAGCAGAAACAAAGGAGTGTCCAAAAGAGCCAAAGACCCACAGCAACTTCTCCACAGAAGGGAAATAAATTATGAGGTTCTAGTCTATCTGGTTATATTAAATTGTATTATTTTTTTATGGCTCAAGAGGGTAATATCCTGAAGTTAATTATCCGTATTATATTTCAGCAGATTTCTACAGATAAAACCAGAGGCAATTACTTTCAAAATGTAAATATATTTTTAAAATGTTTCTTCTTAAGTCAAGCCTCAAAAATTAGCTATAGATGTGATTTCTTCAGGTTTTCTGATGTGGTGTTGGTCTGTATGAATCCTTTTATCTTTAACAGAAGAATATATAAAGGAATGAAAATAAAATGTGATTACATGCTTCTTTCAGCTAAAGCTGTTATACTGTTCATTAATTTATCATTGGATATTCCCAAATACAAAATAAAGTCCACTAAAAATGAAGTTTTAATCTCTTGGTCATTTTTTAAAAGTAATGACCATCCTTACTGTAAGTTTTCCATATTAAAAACTGCCTTTATTTTAAGGCTAAGTTTGGAAACACTATGACTCAGAAATGTCAACCTTATGCAACTTACCTTTGTCTGTTCTTTTCTAAGTTGTTTTAATAACGTTAAATCGTCCAAATTCTTTTCTCTTTCTTCTCGGAGGTGTTTTACTACTGATGAAGTCTGAGCTATACAATTTTTTATGACTCTGTCTCTACTGGCATGAGCCTCCATCAACTAAAAGAATAAAGGAATGAAAAGAGAAAAATCACACCAATTTATTACATTTTAGTATTTTTTTAAAAAATTCTTATTTTTAGATTACAGAAATGTAATATTTACTAAAACCATTTTTCAAAATTAAATCTATGGAAAAAAAGGTTGTGCGAATCAGCTAAATCACCTAAAAACAGATCAAAGAAAACCAGTGGAAGGTATGAGGTTGGGGTTGTTTTCTTCCTCAGTATGCTCCCAGGGCTTCCTGCTCTTCTTCCTGCAGACCCTGCGCTGGGCTCATCACCTCAGTCTCCTTT
>NW_006431048.1:2271367-2299862 GCF_000325575.1 Pteropus alecto
ACCCTACACCCGCCTTCACACACATGGGCCACTTTTTACTGCTATTCTTTCTCTTTTATTGTCCTTTCATGTTTTCTTCAGCCTTATATGGTCACCAAGCATGGGAAATTAGAAAGTGATGTAGAGAAAATCTTAATTACAATAAAGAAAACAAAGAATGTTGCATTTACAAGACAGAGCCCTTTTCAAGATTTTTAAGTTTAAAATTGTGTATGAAGTACATATTATTGGTTCCATCAATTGTGTGTGTTGATTCAAAGTAAGGATATCTGACAGAGCAATTCCCCACTAACCTCATCTTAATGTGACAAATCCAATACAACTCACATCTATTTTCTGCCTTGATTCGTGGAGTATGATGGTCATGTTCTGAACACACTCCTACAATTATAGCCAAATTCTGATGATACCCCCCAAAATTTAGGGGACAAGAAAAGCAAAATACTAAAATAATATGCAATCACCATTATAATTAACGGTACATAAATAACAGTGTTTTACTTCCAACTAGATTTAAGTGTTAACTTGCTTCATGTAATTATATCATTCTTTCTTCCCTCTGAAGAGAATAACCTAATGCTAGGCTAGTGAATGTTATAACTGGAATAACTTAATCATTACATATATTTATATAAAATATAGGACTAACTTAACTATTCTATAAGCATTCTTCATAAGCTATTTGAAATACATCTCTTAAATGATCGTGTTGGGATCCTGTGGTTGAGAACTACTAGTCTAATATATGCCAAGAAGGAATAGATCTTTGCATTTCTGGAGTTCAGTACTAAAAGTACATTAATTATAAATCATAGCCATGGGAAGAGAAGAAAATTAAACTGCCTAATAAACACTGATCCCACCTATAGTAAATTTCCCTAATATGTTAATTTTTTCATTTTAATGTTTAGGATTCATGGGGACAGATTCGAGGCTCATATTTCATTGGCGAATATGCTGCTTCTTTACTTATTTACTCCTTAAGGTATAATTATAAGAAATTAAAGGAGCCATTGAGGGTAGGGAACTACTTTCCCAAAACACAATAAGAAGAAAAGAACCATCATCAGAGTTAAGAAACTCTCCCGGTTGCTGTGTAAGACTGGCTAAATAATTAGCATTCTTTTATAAAATTATGGATTATGAGAAAATAATCGCTAATATCCTTTCAATCTCTAAAATGTACAAGCAACATGACTCAAAACACTGCTTAGATATTAGATGCTATTTAATCACTTTGATATTGTGTCTAATTCTCCAGCAATTGGTGAAATAGCATTATCACCAACTAAAAGTCTATCAAGAGTCTCATTTATCTATCTGCATTTTAAAATGAAATTCAAATTTTGTACATTTTCCTTTCAGTCTCTCTCACCACAGACTTTCCATCCTTGCTTGGGCTTCCTCCTTTCCTCTTTAACTTGGCCCCTTTCCTGTGGATACACTTTTAGCTGCACAACACACACCTACCCCTGCCTGCTTACTTCTCCTCAGATTAGCCCCACTGGGAATCCACTCGATGTGAACAGAAATTACTAGGCAAATCATCTTTGACTCTGTATTATCGATTATTTTGATATTGGTATTAACGAACATCCTTCAATAAAGTTCAAAATTAAGAACCGTGTGCACGAGGAATATGCACAGACTTCTATACATGTATGTCAAAGAAACGAGGATGCTTGATAATGAGTAATAGATTATGTGACATGAGCATATCAGAGAAAAATAGAGCACTAAACCAGGTGTAGCTCATTAGTATCAGATCATTGAGGATTTGATCTTACGAGAACTTTCTGATATATGAAGTGCTTATTAAAGCAACTGAGGTAAAATTTATTAAGAAACTCAGTAAGGTAAAAGGCAAAGCTTTTCATTAGAGGAGAAAAATCCTGAACAAGAAGCATGCCCTAACCACACTTCCTTTAATTTGGTGTAAGTGACTTTGAAATGAAGACATTGGGGTGAGGCAAGAGAATGGTTCAAAACTAGTCGAAAGCGGGTATATCGAGGACTTTCCAGTTTTATTTTACCAGAACTTTTAACTTTTTATTCTAAAATTTTCACATATATTTTAATCAATATTTTAAAACAATGCGTTTTGTCTTTAAGGGAAATATAATGCCAGCAGTTTTCTTATAGTTTTTTTTTCCCCTGGTGTTTTTCTTTCTAGAACAAATGTTGATTCTAAATGAACTCTGAATTACATTCTAATTTCCCAAACATCATTTGTTTTTTTAGAATCCTGACAATGATCCTTGGTTTAACTATCATTAAAATCTAACAAAAACTATTAAATTTTTGCCATAGCATTTTTTGTTTTGAATCTTCTTTTAGAACTTTTAACAAAAATGATATAAGGAGAAGCATATCATTTAAGTATACATTCCATAAATTCATCATATTAAAGAGATATCTTTAAGAATTACTTTAAATCAATCACTATGACACTAATAATAGTCTTGCATTTGTAAAACACTGTTCCAAGTTCAAATACTTTTTATTGCTCAGTATTGACTTTTGTTTATCTTGACAATAATAATGTAAAGCTAGAAAAATTTCATAGATTGAAGGTAATACACTCTAATAAAGGAATCTCACTAAAATTATTTTATTTTTACTAAGAGCAGACTTTTAATATTTCAAATTTCTAAAATGAGTGCTTCATAACTTTGCTGATGATCTCCTACATAGAAGCATTACGATTAGAGTGCAAATACTCCTTCATTAGCTATGAAAAGAAGGGTCAGGAACTAAAGTCAGTCAGGGGACTGTGAGCAGCTTAGATATTTCACAGAGTTCCAATTCTTAACTATGACAATATTTAAGGGAACTCAGTGGTACTTATTAGCACAAGAGCTCTGCTGCAGTCCTGATCCCTGGCACAAAACTACTTGATAAACAATCCTTTGCATGATGTTCATGTTGCTGGATCCCTCTAGGATATCAACAGACAGAGGAAAACCCAAACTTACACATAAGAATATCTAAAACAGAAAAGTTACAAATTAAGTATGCAAGGCTATCCTGGTTCAACAAAGGAATAAAAAATAGTAGTAATAGCAACAACTATAATAATAGAAGCAGCAAGCATTTATACTATACGTAAAAGGTTTAGTGCAGTAAGCACTTTATATTAACACATTTAATCTTCTTAACAATCCTATCAATATTATTATACTATTTTACAAATAAGGAAGCTGAGACAGAGGTTATAGAACATGTTCAAGGTCACCCACCTAGGAAGTAGCAGAGGTGGATTTATTCTGGATCTGGAATGTATGTTGTTAAT
Organism: Pteropus alecto; assembly: GCF_000325575.1. NCBI lineage: Eukaryota > Metazoa > Chordata > Mammalia > Chiroptera > Pteropodidae > Pteropus > Pteropus alecto. The sequence continues at coordinate 2,274,660 of NW_006431048.1, forward strand.
CACTACAATATAAACCTCTAATAAAAAAGATCGGAAATAATGGAATAGGTGATTGAGATTATAGGAGAAGTGAGGAGAAGATCACTAAAATGATCATAAATTTTTAGTTCTTTAGACAGAGCTACCCAAAGAAACTAAGTGAATTGTCAAACAACCTCATAATAAATTAGGACTTGGACCTATGATCCACTTCTAATACTGGATTCTACTCATTAAAGTCCACAACTCTGCAATTTTCTCAAGCCACAGAAATTATCTGACTACTCAGTAAAGTGACATAATTTCATATAAAAGCAGAACAAAAATATCAGCAGTTAATACACTAAATTTAATTGATATGAATAAGCTTATCCAAAAATGATTTTTTTTCATAATTGAGAAAAAGACTTTAGGTTTTAAGTAATACCTTTATAATACAATGAATCTTAATAGTAATGTTGCAGTAGAGCCTAAAAAAGCAAATGCCGTTTGAACTTTAGCTTCCAAGTTAATGAAAAGATATATTTAAACTATAAAAAATATTTAGCTACATCATTATTACCTTCTGCTTTTGGAAATTAAAGAGAAATAAAAAGAATCTTTAAGAGTCAAAAAAATATATACTTGAGAAACCAAAGCCTCGGGAAAGAACAATATATTTGTGAATTTCCTTCTCTCTCAACTGCCAACTGCTTCTATTCCTGATGAGTGAGGGAAGAAAGAAGACACAGAAGGCGTTAAGCATGAAGCGTTTTAATTCCTCTTCTATCAGCAGTCTGGCTTCTTAGGACTGATGCATTCAAGCTCTTGTTCCTGCTTCACTGTTCCACTTGACTGTTTTGCTCTCTTTTATTCTTTTGTGCACAAGGTTTCCTTATGTTAAAGGCTGCCCATGAGGGGCCAAAAGACAACCCACTCCCATTCCTTAGAACCATCTCTTCACGGACTTGTGTATAAGATGACACGTTTCTTTAGTTTGTGGAAACTAGATCAAAACTTGCCCTCAGGTGTGGGCAAGAAAAAACATGAAGATGTCTTTTACTCACAGTTTAATCATACATATAACAACTAAGTTCTTATTTTGTCTGCAAAGAAAGGAATAAAGAAAGCACAAAAGAAAGACTCAAAATATACACTTACAGACTCATAAAGTTGTTTACAGGTTTGGCTGGCATCAATTTTCCCTGCAAAGGAAGCTGTTGGAACCGTAGTGTTTAATTCATGTACTATTCTGTCATCAATCGTCCTCATCACCTTCAGTAATTCCTATATATATTTAAAATAAAAGAATAATAACCTGAATGGAAGGTTAAGTGGTTAAAAAAGAAACATTTAAACCAAAAAATAAAGCTCTTGGATATTTTACAGCCCTGTAAGTCAGGAGTGGGGAACCCATGATTTTCCTGCAACCAAAGGAAAATCTTTATTATAAGAATTATGTAATAGTAATTCTAACAGTGGGCACCAGCTCTGTTTCCTTGGCTCAAATGTGATCTTTTTTTAAAAAAAATTATCGTGTGTGTGTGTGTGTGTGTGTGTGTTATTTCACGTATATACACAGACAGTTTTCTCTCTTGGATCAAATGTGACTATCTGAAGGGTAAAGACAGTTTTTATTCATTTTTAAACCCCATTTTCTGGCACAGTGCTTAGCAAACAGTGTGTGCTTTTTCCATCTCCAAGATACAGAAAATAAAGAATTCTCCTGAACTTGATTACCACAATCCAGCATAACTGCTTGTTCCATTCCCTCTCTATCGTTCTAAAATGTGATGCTGGGTAGAAAACTTCTGGAAAGATATACAAGAAACTATCAGTAGTGGTTAACTTGCAGAAATTAATTATACTCTTTTACACTAAATTGATCTATACCCTTTTATGGTTTTAGTTTTTTACTATGGTTGTATATAATTTTTGTAATGAAAATAAGTAAAACAAAACCTGCTGCTACAGGAAGAATCGAATCTCTTCCTGCCTTCTTGGTAACCCTACCCCACACTTCCCAAAGATCTCCTCTCCCTGAAAAAGGCTCCAACTCTCAAAATCCCAACCAAAAGAAAAATAACAAAAGGAAAGGGGACTTAGACTCTAGTGAGTGAGCCTACACAGCATCGTCCCTTCTCCCCACATTTTAACTAGGGTACTTCTCATTTGTCACCAGAGAAACGGCATCAGCTACATTCTATCTCCAGAAAACAAACTCTAGAAAAGGTGTAACCTTAGCGGTATACCTTCTTCTTTTTAAATTATTTCTTAAATTTGTTCTTCTCTCATAAACAAACATGATCTCTAAAAAATAATCAAGAAAATAGAAGTAATAGTAGACAGTCTTATTACTGAAAACATCCAATAAGTTCACATTTAATATTAACGTGTATTAAAAACAATTTAGTTTGATCCTCCATCTCCCTCAGCATAAAGTTCAATTCCTTTCCTTTGTCAAACTTAAATCCGTGACTAAAACCAACTCCTTCATTTCTTTCATCCATTTGTTAAAATAAAAACTTTTACTATGATTAAAGCAATACATATTTGTTTCAGAAAAATTAGAAAAAAATTTTAAAGAATATAAATATCACCCATAGTTAACCATTAGCAATATTTTAACACGTCTCTTTAGTTTTTCTACACATATCTATAAATATTTTTATAAAATTGAGGTACTTTGTAACATTTTAAAGTCCAGATTTTATGACATTATACCATGAGCATTTTGCTCTTGCTATTAAAAATGCTTCGAAGACATTTTTAATAGTTGTGTAAATATTCTATTCTGTGGAGGTACCACAACTTATTCTACCATTTCCCCATTAATGAACAGTTAAGTAGTTCTCAATTATAATAACCATTCTGGCCATTCAGACTGAAGTCTGCAGTCTAGAGTCTGTTTTCAGTCTATTAATCTTTAATTAGTAACTTAATGACCTTCTATAGATCTCAGTCGAGAAGTAAAACAGTTTGCAGAAGGCCCATAATTTCGACTAAAAAAAACACAGGCAAACATCAGGTCTAAAACCAACTTCACTAAATTATCCCCTCTTCTTGTATCTTTTCTACTTCTGTCCGTAGCATCCTCATTCTCTGTACACTGGAATTCTTAGGGGTTAATCTCAACATATTCACTAAGCAACTTTAAATCCTTTATGTACAGTGGAGGACATATAACAATGGTAAGTGGCAAATTCCAAACAAATGATGGCAGCACTATTTAGAGTCAAAAAATAGGTAATTAGCAGACAGAGACCAACCTTGCCAACTTTACCTCCTACAAATTGCCTATTTAAAAAAAGGCCTTCTTTAAAATTGACCTGATCTTGAGTTTAAGTTACACCTTTTAGATAAAGCTTTCCTTAGCTGATGGTCCTCAGCAACCTTTCTTCTTTAAACATATGCAGTAATTAGAGAGTCCCACAGAGTTTATTCATTTAACTCATTCTTCACTCCAAAAATATTCACTAATATCTAGTATTCATGAGGCAGCATTTTAAACACCAGGACTACAGCGGTGCATAAAACAGAAAAGCTCTTTGCTTTTGTAGATCAAAAATTTTGGAGGACACAGACAATAACCAAGTACCCCAATAAACAAGATTTCAGTACAGTACTCCCTCCTTATCCATGGGACCATACATTCCGAGACCCACAGGAGATGCCTGAAACCATGGATAGTACTGAACCCAGTATAAACTATATATTTTTTCCTATACATACATACCGTTTTGGGAATTTTCCATTTAATATTTTTGGACTGCAGCTGACCATAGGTAACTGAAATTGCAGACACGGTGAGACTACTGTACTAAAAAGTACTACCAAAAAGAAAACTGAGGTAATGGGATGAAGAATGACTGGGTGGGGCTGAAGGGGTAACTTAGATCAAGAAAGGCCTCTCTGAGGACAAACTGAGCCGAGACCTGAATGATATGAATGAGCCAACTATAGGAACACTTGGGGAAATCAAAAATTATGAGGCAAGAACAAACTTTGGGGTGTCTGAAGAACTAAAAGAACGTAAGTGGGCTAAGAATGAATAAGGGAGAAAGTGGTATGAGGTGAGGTCAGAGCAGACCATAAAATGAAGGACGATAGAGACCATGAAAACTAAGAATTCTATTCTAAAGGCAACAAAGTTTTAGGTAAGAGAATGATATAAACAGGATTAATTTTTTTAAAAGATAACTTCAGCTGCTATGTGGAGAATAGACTCTAAAGGGTAGAATAGAAACAGCTGACCATTTAGCAGACTACTGTGGTCATCTAGGCAAGAGATAAAGACAGTTGGATTAAAAGGTAGCAGTACAATTAGGGAGAGGAAGCTGGATTCAGGATATATTCTGAAAATAGAACTGACAGGAATTGCTGATGAATTGCCAGTGCGGGGTGACAAAGAAAATAGGATAACTTTTAAGTTAGAGGCCTTAGCAACTGAATGGATGCTGTGCTCTTAATTGATGGTGGGGAAGAGATTGAGGGAAGAAAAGATCTGGAAGGAAGGGGCAGATCAAGAGTTCTATTCTTATAGGGTGTTTGTTGATATTTAGGATTACTGTTAATTATGTGTGATACTGGTATTGTTTAAAATTATAATCGTTTAGGAATATAGACTGAAATATTTCTAGAAAAAAAGATATTTGGGATATGCTTCAAAATAATCTGGTTAGGATGAGGTTAATGGTAGGAATATGGAGATGAAACGAGAGTTGCCATGAATTTTTGGAACTAAGGAATAGGTACATGGAGATTCATGGTACCATCTGTCTTTTTGTGTATGTTTGAAATTTTTTAAGATAAAAAAGTTTCGTTTTTTTTTTTAAGTTCTGGTTTGGACATGTTAAGTTTGAGATGCCTATTAGATATCTGAGTAGAAAGTTCAATATATCAGTCTGACACGGAGCAGGGCTAGAGTTGTATTAACAAACTGATGTTATTTAAAGCCATGGTATTAGAAGAGATCACTGAGAGAGACTATAGGAGTGACTAGGGGCCATTGAATGATAAAGAAGGAACTCCGGAATCTAAAACTACAAGAGAAAGACTGATGTAATAGAAGTCGGATGAAGAGAGGTTTCAAGGAGGGGAATGGTCAACTATGTTGAATGTTACTAGGAGTTAAGAAAGATGAACAGAAATTAACTTTTAGACTGAGCAGAATGGAAATCATGGGTGACCCGCACAAAAGTCATTTAAATACAGTGTTTAATAGACTGAAAAGTTAATGTGGCTTAAGTACAGATTATAGAGAAAACAAAGTGTAAAATGAGGCCCAGCCATTATTGGTCACATTACAGGATTTTAGTCTTTCTCCTGCGAGCAATGGACAGCCAATGAAGTGTTTCATTGGTTTAAGGACACTGGGGCTTTATGATCAGATTCGTATTCTAAAATTATTGCTTAGGTTAAAGTGTTGAAGTGTGATAAATGGACAGTAGAGGAACAAGAATAGATGCAAAGAGATACCATTTAGGAGACTAATGTAGCAATCCAGGTGAAAGATTATCTAGCTCAATATTCTCCAGGGTTTGTATTTACTCTGAACTTCAACCAATTTTGAGTTTGATCAGTAGCTATATAGAAAAACTGCCCTCCAATAAAACAATTTGAACATTCTGTTAAGTTCCTTATACAGCAATGGGAATTCGTCTGCATTTAACAGGTGTTAAATCAATCAATTTCACAGTCTTATCAATGGAACCTACAAATGTGGATTATCAAATATATCGATTCTTCTCTGTGTGCTAGAGAATTATCAATAAATGATCTAGAGCCTGGCTGTCATAGGGTAGACACTAGCCACAAGAGGGATTGCATGCCATGCTGTCGTTTAAACCTAGTCATATACGACTAAAATTAAGATGCCTGTACATAGTATTATGGAGATGAGATTGAGGGGGGGATATATTAGAGAAAGGAATGACTAAAAACAGGAAGACCAATGACAAAGCAGGCTGCAAAAATGACAAAGCTTGAACAAAGACTGTGGCACAAGTGATGATCTTTCTAAAGCACCTATTTGACCTTCTCACCCTCTGCTTGAAAAAATGACTCCCTAATCTCACACAATCTGGTTCCAATCTTTTGTGTATAATGTGCCCCTGAGCAAATCCTGAATTCCAGTAATACTGACTGGCTATTTCCCCACAAAACATAAAAATTTCTGCCTTACATACTATTTTTTTCCCTATCTGAAATATCCGTGATTCTGCCCAACTCAATTATCATCTCTTGATTTCTCTCTGAACCGTTATTTTATTCACAGTCTCAATATTTTCTATATGTTTTATACCTTTACTTACATTGCTTCTTGTTTGATACCCAGTCCACTGGGTCTTCCCAAGTGCCTGGTACCTAGCAGTATCTGCTATGGACTAAATTATGCCCTCTCAAATTCCTATGTATTTGAAGATAGGGTCTTGAATGAGTTAATGAAGGTTATATGAGGTTATACAGGTAGGGCCCTAATCCCACAGAACTGGTGTCCTTGTAAGAAGAGAAACTGACATTTCTTTCCCTCTACATGCAAAAAGAGGCCATGTGAGGACAGTGAGAAGGCAGCAATCTGCAAGCCAAGAGAGAGGCTCACCAGAAACCAACCTGACAAGACCTTGGTTTTGGATATTTAGCTTCTGGAACTGTGAAAAAATAAATTTCTGTTGTTTAAGCCACACAATCTGTTGTACTTCTTATGACGGCCCTAGCAGACTAATACCATATCCAATAATTCTTGCTGAATGTTAAAATGGAATTCTAGACATTCAATTTTAAATATTCTTTTCTGGATTTTACTTCATTTTGGAAATAGGATATTTTCCAGGAGTGCTAAGTCCAATTTTTATAATAGAAAAATAACCCTTAAAGCATGAACCTATATGGAAAAAAATCAGAATACTAGTTGCCAAAGGGGAGAAAGAGGAAGGATGGGGCAGGGATTGACTGGGAAGGGACATGAGGAAACTTTCAGAGACAATGGTATTATTCTCTATGTTGATGGAGGTTTGCACTATAGGTTATGTAAATGTCAGAACTCATTGGACAGTATTTCACTAATGCAAATTTTTTCAGAAAGTAAACAAACATTGAATTCTAGCTGATATACATAGTGAAAGGCATGTTTAGGAGTGAAGTATATGGATATTTGCAACTTACTTTGACATGCATCAAAAAAATAAAAAGGTAGATTGATGAAAAGAAAGATGGAAATGTGACACAGTAAATCACTGATTACAGAATCTACATGGTGGGTATATGAGTGTTCGCTGTACAATTCTTTCAACTTATCTGTTGTGTTGGAACATTTTCATAAAATTCTAAAAAAGATACACCTAATCTTTATAATTAAAAAAAAAAATTACTTCTTGTTTCGCTTCCACAGTATTCAGTGCAGTGCTTTTCATGTTTAGGGTACTTAAACTGAAAATGTAATAGTTTCATAGCTTTAAAATATTTAAACTTTGCTCAATAATTTGTGAGTATGCTAGTTAACCATGTTTTACAATTTTACTAAGTTCATCTAAACTTAAATGTTATACTAAAATTTTACAAGTTTACAGCACCTTCATTTATGTTCTTGTGTGCCTGAGGCAGTAGAGGCAAATGTTATTCTCATTTACAATGAGGTTAAATGATGTGCCAAGGCCAGCTCTGAAAAACCAGATCATCTGACTTTTAATCCAGGATATTTCCATTATAAACTACACATTTGGAAAAGTCCTAGAGAAAGAATCTAAAAACTTCCCAAATGTTTCACTAATGAGACTTATTTTATGATCTTTTTACTTACATTCTCTGTGAATGACCTTCCAAATAAAAAATCAGTGTTCTTTAAGCGCAGCTGGATGTTTAATAGCAAAAAGACCCTTTGAAATTTAGTTTTAGAGCTTCAAATTATTATAAAGATGACAGCAATTTTAAATGTTGCTTAACATAATCTTATTTTAGATTCAAAATACCCCAAAGCTGTTAAAGGCAGAAGCAATACTAGAACCCAGAATACCTAACTCCCTAACCTTTCCCATAAACCTTAAAGTTATCATTGCTCAATTATTTGAGTTTATTAACTCAAGTTAAATCATAGTACTAATGTGACAAGACTAAGGCCACAAATGGGCCAGTAAACCTATAACAGTCCACATACTTAAGAATTCAACAGTCTTTTTTATTGTATTTGAGATTCTTACAAGTATTTGCATTTCGGGGGCACTTTGGTCACATTTGAAGTCAGCTGCAGTGCTGAGCTAATCTGAGAAGCTGCTGAAGTAGTAAAGAAAGTGCAAATAATGATCCCACATAAAAAAAGACCCCACATAGACTTCTTCCATCAAATGATGTTTGTCAAAGAATTCAGTCTGTTGAGGTTATCTTCAAGAATACCACTCCCTACAAAAGGCCTCAAAGTACAAAGCTTACTACAAATAGGTAAATGACACATGAAATGAGTTTTCAATCTCTTTAGTTAAAAATAATTTGTAAGGTCATGATTTATAAATTTTTAAACTCGTTATCTACAGTGCAGCACATGTATGCCTACGTTGGAGAGATAACTTCCATATCAACTTGATCAAAATTCAGACCCCTGTCCTTTAATTCGTGGGTTAATATTTAACCCTAGACTCTGGTATTTGAATATATATAAAAGATACAGCCTTAAATGTTACATTTTCTCTAATGCTTAGGGAGGCAGCAGCAACAGAGCAGGTACTAGAATTACCCCTCCAAGGCTGCAAACGTTCTGCCCCATCAAAACAGTAAAACTTGTACCAAGCTGTTTTATTTTATCAAATAAATAAACTTTCCTTCACTTTCTTCTCTCCTATAAATGCTCAACTGAAAATAGGCGGGGAATGGTAGACGCTAGGAAGTGAGTTCCCAGGATGGCTAAAAGGTTTTTACAACCCCTACCCGCCGGGTCCGAGCTCAGTTTTACCAACGTACAACTACCAGGAGTTTGCCGTGCGGTTAATTAAGGCCTGGGTAGCGCAGAGAGAACCATTACCCCCACGCATGCTGCCTGGCTCCCTAAGGCCAAGCCCCGCGCCCCCCATGACCTCCAATGGCTCTAAAAAGGAGCCTTGAGTTGCCTTCTTCTTCCACAACTTGTCCGCACTGCTTCCTAGGCCAGAGGAAGGAAGAGGGTCCGGGGACAAATAGAAAGACACGTCTGCCACATGAGGAAAACCCCATCACCTGGAACTCGGCGAACTCCTCACAGTTCACACCGCCACTGGGCGCCGCCATATTGGACAAACGCGAGGCCCCCGCCGCGAGCCAATCACCGCGGAGCAAAGGCGTCCGCGGCGCCGCCTGATAAAAAATATTTCCAGGGAAATCGCGAGAAAGCTCAACACAGGCATGTCTTTTCCCTGGTCCTGGAGCACTTCGAAACCTCTGTCTCAGCTGTACTTTTCACTCCTACTCCTTTGTCCTCCTGTAACTGACCCATTTACATAGGTCGAAGAATGTCAGAGCTTGAAGAGATCGTTTTACTCGACTCCCATCTTCATATAAAAAGGAAAACTATTTTCTGGTTGCCCAAGCTGGTCGTTCGAGAAGGAAACCTAGAGTAGAAGTGGTTTTTCTTAACCTTCCCAGTCCATTATCTACCTTCCGCATCTAGAGAGGCTTTTGTTCGTTACGAATTTTGAAATCACTAAGAAATTGCAAGAAAAGGCATTTCTGGCGGGGCGGGTGGATAAGAATTGAATAAGTTTAGATGTGGAAATAATATATAGTTTTACAAAAATAGGTTTAAGTAGAAAACAAAATAGCAAATACACATGCTAATTTCTCAGCCCCAGAGATAGTCTCAAAGCCAACAAAGGATGGAGGCCATTGGGCCCAGTCATGTTTTTGATAAAGGTATAGTCACTGAAAACACTGGAAGAACAGTGTACTGAAATACTGATTTATGTAGACAGTGTGATTTCAGGAGTCAACAGTTCACAAAATAGAGCACATTACTTCTATTTTAAACGGGTATTTTCTTCCATGCAAAGAATAATGCTGCAAAGGTCCACTACATTCAGACTCCCAAAGAGCATTTTAAGGACATAACCAGGACACTGGGCCGGGAAGATCCAGCCAGACTGGCCTCCCGCACATTCCACTCGTCACGCACGTTCCCCATTCCCCGAGCATCACGCAAACTCCACCTATCACGCGGGCCCCGCCCATGCGCCCAGTACGTCACGCACGGCCCACTCGCTCCGCCCCCCCAGCACCGCCCTCGTCCTTCCCATTGCTGCCCTCGGTGACATTGAGTGTATCCACGCCGCCGCCGCCCGCCAGGCACTGCTGGTCGTCGGAGTAGGCGGCCATGGGGAGCCTCCGCGGCCTGCGCCTGGCGGCGGGTGAGACGTGGGCTGGTCTAGGGGCGGGCGGGAAGCCAGGTTGGCCACTGGGTTTGGAGTCCTGCAGCCTCCCCAGGCCTGGTAGTTGCTTGGTGCCATCACGCACTCCCCTTAGGTTGTTCGGAATCCTACCTGCGTGGTAGTAATAATGGGAGCTAGCAAGGGTTGAGCGAGCAACTGCTAAGCAGACACTGGGAGCTGGCCCGGACTGACCCTCACACCTGGCTCTCTATCCACCCAGCTCCCATCAACCTTATGATCCCTTGCTCTCTCCATCCCTAACTCCTTCCCTCAGCACCAGCCTCCTTGGAGCTCAGTTTTTAATGCTCCTGCTATCCCTAGAACTCCCCCGTTGCCTGCCTGATTCAGCTTTCCACCTAACCTCTCCCCTCCGCTACTCTACTTGAGTCTCCTCCTGCCCTGTATCTCGCGAGTTTATCCGTGCTTTCAGAGAAGACGTAGTCCGGGGTTTCCTACCCATTTAGTGTCTGATTAAGCAAGGGGTTTAAGGTTTCACAGAATAATAGTAATTGTTTTCTTAAAAAGGAGGATATGTTTTTCTTTTAAACAGTTCTACAGTTAAGTGCTTTCTTGGAGGAAAGTGTTATGTAAATGAAGGATCTGCAGTTTGTTTTCCTAGTAGACATTTGTATAATGGGTGGGTATTTGGAGCCAGAGCGTAATTTGCCTTCTTGCGGAACCGGCAGAGCCTTTATTTAGTAGGAGCTAAGAAATCAGCGTTTGCCTCTTGGCTCTTTTCTAAGCACCAAAGCAAATCACTTTTGGTCACCTTTATAAGTTTGATAAGGCATAGTGATTGATCTTTTATTCCTTGGTATCAAATTACTAAAAATTTGTTTAATTCAAATTTTGAAGGAAGAATCCCCCAAAACTTGGCAATAGAAATAGTGTAAATATACATTGTACATGAAGTAATGTAAAAGAAAAAAAGTTATCCTTTACATACATGGCTTATTAGGGAGAATGGACTGGAAAACATGTATCATACTGGGAGATTATTATTTACTTCCTTTAAAACAAATAGCCCCTCCACTAAAAGAGATTGATTTCATTCATTTGTTCAGCTATTTCGCCTAAAATCTTTTGTGTACATTAGTCCCCCATTTACCTGAGGTTTTGCTTCCCATGGTTTCAGTTACCTGTGAGCAATCGTGGTCTGAAAATGTTAAATGGAAAATTCTAAAAATAATAAATTTCAGGTTCTGAGTAGTATGGTGAAATCTCTCACCTTTTAACTTTATCCTGCCGGGGATATGATTTTGAGACATAGAGTAATTTAAGAAAGGACTTAAAGACTGATGTTTTTGAGTGTGTAGGACTCAAAGGTGTGTTGCCCCATTGTTATAAATAAGAAAATTGGGAAAGGATACTGGTTTGGTAGAGAGGATGGTGTTGTTATTGAGTAGTAGGTGGCATTGAGTTACAAGGTGAGGATGGGACCTCTCAAAGACCTGAGAACAAAGGTAGAGTAAAGTTAGGGAAATATATGGGAGCCATCAGTGTAGAGCTGATTTTTAAAACAGAATGGAAGAGTCTTCCCTGAGAGAAATGTGGAACAGAGGCAAAGACTGAACCTATGGAGGCTTGACATGTAAGTAGCAGGAAGTGGCAAAGAGGATGTTAAAGAAGGTAGATCATAGAGATCAGAGATGAATAGAGAGGATGCCAGGAGGGACTGAGTCCTTGTAGAAGAATGAGATCAGTAGGGTCAAAGATGGATAGAGTGGAGTCAAATGAGCTAATGATGAGGATCTAAAAAAATACATTTATATGACTAAAAAGAGATCACTAATGTTGTTAGAACAATTTTAGTAAAATGAGTGGGGGAGGTGGGTAGTGAGGTCAAGGTAGTAGATACATGCCTCTTAATTAGTCATTTGAGGTATGAAATGAAAGAGATTAACATTTTATTTATAGGAGCTATTGAGAACAAGTGAATGTTTTGTCCAAGACAGTGAACTTTCAGTGCTGCTGAGGTGTGATAAGACAGGAATTCTCATAGCTACTGATAGACATGTAAACTGATTCAGCCTATCAGAAAAGCAGTTCGTTATATATATCAAGAATCTTAAAAGGGTTCATATCCTTTAACCCTCATATCCTTTAGCCCTCCACTGCCAGGATTCTATAAGAGAAAATAATTAGAAATGCCATCAGAGATTTACATAAAAAATTGTTCACTGAAACATTTTTTGTAATAGTGAAAAATGGGAGACAAATCCAGCTGTCAAGAATGATTGAATTCAGTTTTTATCTGTGTTGGATGTTATACAGCTATCAAAGTATTTTTTAATTGATAGCTAGGAAAAGTGTTTATGATATAAGCAAAATATAGCATTAGGTGATTATGAAAAATGTATATGTTGTATCTGGAGCAAAGTCCGGGAAGAAATACACCAAGTTGTTATTCCTGGAGAGTGATTATGGATGCTTTTTTATTTTTCTTAATACATTTTTTTAGCTTCCAAATCACCTATAATGAGCAATTGTTACTTTTATGATTTCAAGTTTTATTTTATTTTATTTTTTTGTTTTAAAGAGCGAGGAGACATTTGGCAGAAAAGGGGCTGTAGAAAGGAATGATCTAGGAGGTTGTTAGCTAAGTTTGGTACAACATCCCTTAGTAAGAGGGATCACAGTTGGAAGGGTTCATTGGTTCTGAGTGAAGGAAGGATAAGTGTTCTTCCGAGCCTGCAGGGAAGGATGAAAAAACAGATGGAGAGATAGGAAATCTGTTTCTGTCTCAAAGCTGATTTAGGTCAACATCTAAGGCCAAGAGAGTTTCACACACCCCTGTTGGGAGTGGGCTGCAATGTTGCTGGGAGGAAAAACACTCACCAAGAAGTATACTGGCCCACCTCACTGAAATTTGGCCACCAGATACACAGAACTGCAAGACTTTTTTTCCATAGTTTCCCCCCAACTTCAAAACTGGCCAGGTTTCAAAGATTTATTTATAAGTTTGTTTTTTCAACTCGAAAAGATTTTTCCCATAGAACCAATGTTACAAATGGTGATTAGGATTCTAGCCAGCCCACAAAACTCATTATATCCATCTGTCTTGCCAGTATTTCCTCCCAAGTATTTTTCACATCTGTTAAGTAATCTCTACTAGGGGCCTTAGCTAACCTGTACCCATTACACACCCCACTCAAATACAGTGTGTTGATACCACCTAACAGAAGGTCCACATTCATGTCTTCCCACTCCTCCTTTTCTCCTCTTCTCCCTCTCCCCAGGCCTGTCTGCATTCTGCATCAGATTTATCGTCTGGAAACACCATTGTTATTGTTTTCCTGCTCAAAACTTCTACGCCTATTTCCCAAATCCCTTTTGGGGCATGGCAGACAAATGGACTCTCACTATGAGGAAGCATGGATAGCCACAAAACCCAGAGCCAGGGAGAGCTAGGCTACTGTCATCACTAACATTCCAAGCCCTAGAACATCTGCAGGGACCTCATTGACAAGGCGGAGTTATTAGGCTTGTGAGTGATGGTAGTCTGGCAGGCAGATCCAGAAGTCTGTGCCACATATAAGAGCAGGGCAAATCAGATTCGAAGCCAGAAAAAATCCATCCCTTGGCAGAATAGTCGCAGACAGGCGATATCAAGACATTCAGGTCTGATCATTGAAAAAGCTCAGAGCAAGTTAATATTTCAGGTTTGTCCTTTTGTTTTGTAGTGGCCAGTCTTTAAGGCAGTCTAGCTTTGCTTCTAAAATGCAAACTAAATCATTGGTTCTGTATATTCTAAATGAGCTCTGGGTGGGAATAAGAGCTCCAACTTCTCAGTGACATAATTACCCTAACTTAATCATTCTTACTACTAGGTCTATTGAGCAGCTACAAATATTTGATGTATAATTTATCATAATTATAAAATACAGTATTGAAGAGACAGTGCATGTGTATGAATCTTGCTATCCTCAGGATAGACATACATTTAGCTTTTTCTTCCTGAGATTTAAAATCAACTCTGATCCACAAACTTTCAAAGTTCCTTCCTCAGATTTGCTCTTTCCTATCATAGCAAACATTTTAGGACTAGCAATACCTTATTTCAATTCTAAAAGGATTAAATAGGCATTTGTGGACTAGCATGGGAACCATGTAAGTATTTAGATTAGAATATCTTTTGGTGTGACATGAAAAAGGAACATCATTGCCCCAGAAACAAACTTCTCCCAGTGGAGGTCATGGTAGCTACTGGCCTTTTGGAACACTAGGCAAAGAGAATGAGGTGGCTGGGCACACAGTCTCACCTCAGGGCAATAGGATCAGCCAGTTCTGTGAGCTCTGGTCATTCATTGTGAAATAATGAAACCGTGGCTGTGTTTACCCATGAGGGGAGGCCAGCTACTGTGGAGGAGGGGTGTGAAATAAAGCCTTTTCAGGAGGTGGAACAGTTCACACTGCATGTCATCAAAGACTGAGTGGTGTATTAGACACTATGTCCTCTGTAAAATCTGAAAGCTGGCATACTCCACAGGGATTCCAAACTGTCAGTATAGTGAGTTCTACGTTATTGATAGGCAGAAGTGAGAAGTAAAGCAGAGCTTCTTTTCAGTAAATTAACTGTTAGAAAGAGGGGTTTAGAGCCCAACCAGAGACATAGTATTAAGTTCTGCAGGTGTGCCCCAGTCATTCATATAGCTTATGTTCAACAGGGACTCTGGCTGGCTGTGTTGAAGAGCAGCAATTCTCACACATGGTAGCACGTTAGAGTCACTTAGACAGTCTTTTTAAAAAATATTAATGCCAGAGTCCTGCTCCCAGATATTGGGATTTGATCGGTCTGGGATGGCCCTGTGCATTCTTTTTTTTTTTCCCCCCTTTCCATGCTCTTGTGATTCCAATATGCTAAGTTTGCAATCCACTTTTCTAGAGTAGTACTTCTCAAACTTTAGTATGCAGAGGCATCACTTGGAGTGCTTATAAAAATATTTTTCTAGGCCCTACATCAGAAGATCGGAAGGTTTAGGCTGGAGTCTGAGAATCTGTATTTCAATGACACTCCTAGCTGAGGGCAAATAGCACGTACCCTAATGTTAACATCTTGCATAACCACAGTACATTTGTCATACTAAGAAATTAACATTGGTGCATTACTATCAACTAAAAGACTTTATTTGGTTCTCATCAGTTATTCTACTGTTGTCCAATTTATGTTTGGGGATCCAGGCCAGGATACCACATTGCATTTAGTTGTCATGTCTCATTCTCTTATCTATGACAGTTACATATTCTATGATTTTCATGATCTTGACAGAATACTGGTCAGATAGTTTGTAGAATGTTTCTATATTTGGGTTTGTTTGATGCTTTCTCATGATGAGACTGGGATTATGAGTTTGGGGAAGAATAAAGAACACAGAGGTAAATTGCCCTTCTCATCACATCATATTAGACAGTACATGATTTCTACATGATTTATGATTGGTAATTTTAACCTTGGCCAGTTTGTTTCTTCCTTGTAAAGTTACTATTTTTCCCTTTCCATACTCTGTTCTTTGGAAGCAAGTCACTAAATCCAACCCACACTCAAGGGGAAAGGGATCCAGGAGGGAAGAGTATTTATACATATTGTGATATTTTTTTAAGGAAGATTTGTCCCTTCTCCCCGCCTTCATTCATTCATTCAGTTATTTAGGTCAGTATGGACTTGTATATTTTATACCCTAAATTATAATCTATTACTATATTATTTTGTTGCTCAAATTATTCCAGTTTAGACCCCATCAGATCAGCTCCTGTGTCCCTTTATATGCCCTCATCCTTTTGTTTTTTGAACAACTTTTTTCCTTTCTGGTGCTGCAGGATGTTCCAGATTCATCTTGTATTACCTCTGCCCTAGCCTAGAATCAACCATCTTTCTCCAAGGAGCCCAGTTCCTTTTATTAGATAATGGTATTTAGAAACCAAGATCTGGGCACTGAATGTGCTTGTTGCTACTGAAGTGTCACTGATTTCAGGCCCACCAGTGAGAAATACATATATGTATACTAAGCCATGTGTATACATAAGCTTGTGTTGTATCAGTATCTGTCCATCTAATACCTGTATATTTACAAATATGTGCAAATAATATATATAACATTTATATTAGCTGTGCACACACACACACATACACACAGCTAAGAGTTCATTCTGAGTTCTCTGACTGTCTAGCACCACGGGGTTCCTTTTAGACTTCCACCCTTGCTTTTGGAACTTCCACCTTCACTTTCTCTGACAGTGAGAAACCTGGCTCTCATTATCTACTATATATTTGCTTATTCGACCCTAGTATACTTGTAGTTTTATAATTGTTAACTCATGCTCCTATAAGAAAAAAATTACCAATTAGTGTTTATATATAGTTCTTTTTGTTTTTAGTCTTACAGTTTCCAGTCAAAACAATGTTACTTAGGTCAGTTCCTTTTTTCCCACATGAAGGTTATAAGGTTAGGTTATATCCTACATTTCTAATACAGTTAGATGTATCTGTCACTTCTTCCATCCTGGGATTCCCCCAATGTCCTGCTTGATATTTCAAAATTTGCACATATCAAAGCTGTTTGTGATATACAGTTTTACGAGTTT
The DNA here is from genome assembly GCF_000325575.1 of Pteropus alecto. Lineage (NCBI taxonomy): Eukaryota > Metazoa > Chordata > Mammalia > Chiroptera > Pteropodidae > Pteropus > Pteropus alecto. The sequence goes on from NW_006431048.1 coordinate 2,291,585, forward strand.
AAACAAATGCCATGATTTTATCTTTAAGCATAACACTGGCAAACTTCATAACTGGCAGCATTCTTGCAGCACACCTGACAACTGATCTTGACACAGTTTAAAAAACCCTAAATTAGATAATCTAAAAGGTTTTTTCTCCTCCAGCATTCATTAAACCTTCATTTATCATCCCTGATTCCCAGAAATTGGTCATGTCCCAGATCATATCACCAGTGGCTATCTCCAGGAGGATCATGGAAGATTCTGAGGAAAAAAGGCATCCCCATCTCTCTGCACTGTCCATCATGAGGTTAGAAAGGCTTTTTTATGGAATGGAGGGGACAATAGGGCAGAACCAGCTGGTACTTGAACCAGCTTCATCTCAGCTGACCCATTATATCCTCCAACTAGCAGCAATACCTCTAAGGCATTGGTTTTCAAATTATGAGCCACCAGACCAACAGTATCAGCATCACCTGGGAAATTCTTAGAAATGCAAATTCTTGGGCTCCAACCATATTTACTGAATTAGAAACTCTGGAAATGGGGTTCAGTGATCTGTGTTACAAGTCTTCTGAGTAATTCTGATGTACACTAAAATTCAAGAACCTCTACTTTTAAGATTAACCAGGCATTTGCCAGTCAGAGCCTTAGGAGCAGCTGTGAGGCTTCATCTGGACTTCCTGCTAGGGCCCTAGGGATGCAGAGCTAGCCTGGAACAGGCTGCAAGAGCAGCCAGAGGGCTAAAGGGCTGTTTTTCTTTTGGTTTATATGTTTGTGTTTAATTATGGTCCACCAGAGGATGGAAAATTTCTGCCTTGGATGTCTGGAGCAAAATATTCTATCTCTTTGAGATTAAAAAAAAGAAGGTCTTAATAATGGTACTAAAACTTTTATGCTTTTGTTTTTTTAGTGATGTCACTTTTTTAAAATTGTTTTTTTTACATTGGCCTATTATTTCTAGTATATATAAGATTATGTTTGTGTATGTTTTAATCAGGTAAAAATTATTGGCATTCAGTATGAAGTTGTAGTAAGAAAAAACTAGGAAATATTTTCTGATTTAGGTAAACCTCTTATGCCTTCAAGTCCTTATCACCCACTTCCACCTCGGGTACCTGTATGATCTCAAATCCTACTTCTGTCCTCATTATTTACTGTTCCAGCCACTCTGGCCACCTCTTTGTGGTCCCTAGAATCACTTTAGAGCCTTTACATTTACTTTGGTTTCTATTTGGAATAGCCTTCTACCAGATATCCGCATATAGATATGTATAGCTAGCTCCCTCACTTCTTTCAAAAGTGGCATTCTCAAACAGAATTTCCCTGACTATGCTATGTAAAATTTCACGCATACATACTCCATTCCAAGCACACAAACATTCCATTTCCCCATTGTTATGTTTTCTCTTTGGCACTTGCTAGCTAATTGTGTACGCATGCACACACACTTTATAGTAGAATGTAAGTTCTACTGGCATAGATTTTGATCTGTTTTTGTATATTGTCCAGAAAAATGCCTGACATGGTAGTACTCAATTATTATTTGTCGAATGAATGAATATCTCCAAACATGCATTTATGTGACTGATAGTAAGGAGATGTACATATTCACATTTTTGCTTTATCATTATTATCCATACTGAGCTGAGAGGCAGCTTCTTTCTCTCAGCTGTTTCTGTTCTATTCTTCTAAAACCACCTTTGCTCTAATTAAGAGGGATACGGAAAGGCAGCTACCTAAGGAAATAATACTGATTCTATTTCTGTTTCCTGTCTAGAGAGCAGAGTCCTTTTACCTCACTGCCAGATATCGTTCCTTTCTGTCTCAGTGCCTGCCATAGAGGAATGGGACAGGATGGTATGAGATGGGGCCTTATCCGTCTCATTAAACCAGTGGTTCTCTGGGGAAGATGAAAAAGTCCTGGAGATTAATGGTGGTGGTGGTGGATGGTGGTGATGGTGGCACAACAATGTGACTACTTAATGCCACAGGACTGTACACTTAAAAGTAGTTAAAACGGTAAATTTTGTGTTTTGTATCTTTTACCGCAATATTTCTAAAAAGCCATAGTGATTCTCAAAGTGTAGCTCCAAACCAAAAGTAGCAGCTTCACTTAGGAACTTGTTAGAAGTGCAAATTCCGAATCTCCACCTCAGAACTATTGATTCCATATCAGTGATTTGTGTTTTAACAAGCCATTCTGGTTGTTCTGAAGCACACTGAAGTTTGAGAATCAGCATTCCATAGTTTTATTTTAATCCTGAGAGCTATAAAAAAACTATTGAAGAGTTTTATAGGATTTTCTCATGCCCTAGTAACTGCATAATTACCTTGGTCAGAAGTTCTGACCACTTTAGGGGTAAAATTGAAAAGTACTCTGGAAATGTTTTGAAGATGAATGTTTTAAGTAGTTTTTAAAAAACAAACTTAATCTTAAGAGTACCTGCTGTGTTTCAAGCATCTTGCCAAATGCTCTTATATTTGTTTTTTGTTTTTCATTTAACCCTCAAACCAGCCCTGGTGAAGTAAATACTACATTATCCACATTTAAAATGGGAAACAAGCCAAGCTCAATTATTATTTATCGACTTTTCTTATAGTGTACATTTGCTGCCAGTAGGTGGCACTGATGGTGTGGTTACCCAGACTCAGGCAAAGCTTTCTGGGATTACAGACCTAGAAAACTGAAATAAATGAGATCTCTTATGAAAGAAATCAGACTGTAGGTAACCACAGATCCTTACAGAAATTGAGGTTCCAGCTTCTGGTATGTCAGAGTAAGGACCTCTGAAAATCCACTCTATATATAAAAGTGATGAAAACTGCCAAAAAGTCTTAAAATCAACTTTTACAGAATTCTAGAAAGTAACCAGAGGCTTGTGACAATCTGAGTAGTATTTATCCAAGAAAAAGAACTTAATCATGGTAAGAACAGGAAGCCTCGTGGAATTTTAACTGATTTCTGTCTTCTCTCAGCTTCATAGTAGCCTTAAAAACTAATAGCCTCACAATCATAATAGCTATGGAAACCAGCAGCCTAGCAAGCACTGAAGAAGGCAGAATCAATTTGGAGTACCTTAAAACTCCCAGCCCCAGGCAATTGCTACTATTTGACCTGCCTGGCTGCCCCCTAGAAACTCCCACTCGCAGGGCTTGCTTGCCTTTTATTTTTATTTTATTTTATTTTATTATTATTTTTTCCTGACTCAGAGCTAATTCAGTGTTAACTTCTCCTCCACTTCTCACCTCCCGCCGCCCACCCCAGAGATGGCCCAATACACACACAGTCCTTCAGCAAAGGCTGGCAAACGTATTGGTGCAATTCATTTAAAGAAATCTCTGTCCAGTTATTAGTTGACCACCATGCTAACATAGAACATAGGCTTCTATGGCAAAACACAAAGAATATAAGGGAATATGGATAAGTGAAATAGAATTGAGAGTCCAGAAATAAACCCTCACATTTTTCATCAATTGATTTCCTATATCGTGCCCAAACCACCCAACATGGGAAAAAATAGTCTTTTCAACAAATGATGGTGGGAGAACTGGATATCAACATGCAAAAGAATGAAGTTGGATCCCTTCCATATACAGTATGCCAATATTAACTCAAAATGGATCACAGACCTAAACGGTAAAGCTAAAATTAAAACATTCTTAGAAGATAGCATAGGAATTATGTTGTGACCTTTTATATGACACCAAAAGCTCAAGCCACAAAAGGAAAAATGGTTAAGTTAGACTTCATCAAAATTAAAAATTTCTGTACTTACAGGACATAATCAAGGTAGTGAAAAGACAACTCATGAAATGAGAGAAAATGTATGCACTTATATATCAGATAAAGAATTGTATCCAAAATATATAAAGAACTCTTACAACTCAGTAATAAAAAGACAACCCAGTTAAGAAATGAGCAAAGGAGCTGAATGAACTTTCTCTGGAGAAGATATACAGGTAGCTAATAAGCATATGCAAAGATCCTCATTGTCATTACTCAGTAGAGAATGTCATTAGTAGAGAAATGCAGATCAGGACTACAATGAGATACCACTTCACACCCATTGGGATGGCTTTAATAAAAAAAGTGGACAGGATGAGGAGAAATTGGAACCCTCATGCATTGCTGATGGAAATGTAAAATGTTACAGCGCTTGGACAAAAGTGTGGCAGTTCCTCAACTGATTGAACATAGGGTTACCATATGACCCGGCAATTTCACCTCTTAGTATATGCTCCAAAGAAATGAAAATCGATGTTCACTCAAAAACTTGTACACAAACATCCATACCAGCATTCTTCATAATAGTCAAAAAGTGGAAACCATCTAAATATTTCTTGGCTGACTAATATTTAAACAAAATCTGGGCTGTGTATGCAATGGAATCAAATTTGCCAGTAAAAAAAAAAAAAAATCAAGTACTGATAAATGCTGCAACATGGATGAACCTTTAATACTGGATAAATGAAAGAGCCAGTCATAGAAGGCCACATAGTGTATGGTTTTGTGTCATTTATATAAAATTCCCAGAATATACAAATCTGTAGAGACAGAAAGATTAGTGGTTTCCTAGGGCTGAAGGGAGGAAAAAACAGTGACTACTAGTGGATTTGGGGTTTCTTTCTGGGATGATGAAGATCTGGAATTAGTAGTGATCAGTACACAACTTTGTGACTATACTAAAAAATCACAGAACTGTATATTTTGAAAGGATGAACTAGATGATAACAGAATATGTATCAATAAAGGTTATTTTAAAAATCCTTAAACAAATACAATTTTTAATTTCTTAAAATCGTTATGTTTAAAATTTTTTTAACTGCAAGAGAAAATAATTGAGGAAATCTTGTTTCTCCTCCCTGTTGGGAGACCACCTTTGTAACCATACATATGTTACTCCTATTCCCTCCAAATTCCGAAGCTACAAAGACACCCAAAAAGGAGTCTGGAACTTCAAAAGTATAGACTTTGTCCACTAAGAAGTAGATTTAAAAAACTACTTGAACTCTCCTGTCAGCCTTTAACCACAAAGCTATGAGGATACACTCTTGTTGCATTAAAGCCAAGTCTTAGGCATTTCTCTTTTTCTGTCATGGCATGCCAGGACCTTAGATTCATCACTGCTGTCTTTCCATCTTTTCTGTTTCATTCTACTTCATAGTGCTCCCTTCCTTCCATGTCCTAGGACTCTAGGGCTCTTTTGTGGTCTGACTCTGAATCCTATACCAGCCCTGGTCTTGTATTATGACCCCCATACTCAGAATATGTGTCCCCTTTTATCCCACCTTCATCAAAACTAGTTCTGGCTACAAACTAATCAAAAACAGACTCACAACTATAGAGGACAATCTGGTGATGGCCAGAGGGGAGGGGATTTGGGAGGCTGGAAGAATGGAGTGAAGGATTAAAGAAGTACAAATTAGTGACGGATAGATGGTCATGAAGAGGAATTTTCATTTGAAACGCTAACCTTATAATTAGCTCTATGTACTGCTTCTGTAGATATGCTTGCCACATAGGCCGAAGGGCAGGGTGACCTCAAAATTAACTAAAGACTCATCCTCCTTTTCGCTTGTTCTGTCTAGATGACAGGTGTATTGCCTAAGTTCTCTTTGTAACTGCCTGTAACCCATAGCAACTCCCACACTCTGTAAATGCCTGAGGACAAATTAAGCAATCTGCCCCTGCCAACTGGCCCAATGTAATTGCTCAGATAAGCCCTATAAAAGCTAGGTTGTATCAGAGCTCAGGGCCCAGATCTTCAGAGCACTAGCTCGTCTGGGACCGCCAGCGTAATAAACCTGAGTTCTCCAACTCTCCAAGTGGTGCTTGGTTTCTTGCCGGTCTGATTTTTTCCTGCAACATTTCTGCAACAGTCATGGGGATGGGGAGCACAACATAGGGAATGCAGTCAGCAGTAATGTAATGGCTAAGTGGAGAGCCAGAGGAGAGAAAGAGCAATTAGAGGGATCATTTTATAAACTTTATAAATATCTAACCAATATACTACATATTTGAAACTAATAAAATAAAATTAAAAACACTGAGATACCATCAAAAAAAAAAAACTAGTTCTGGCTGTCTCTGCTTGGAATTCTGATTAATTATCAACTGATTAAAAATTTACATGCTGAGGCTGAGGTAAAGGAAACTAAGTTCAGGAATGTATTTCCTAGCTTTGTTCACAGAAAAGGCTTGGCAGCAACGATAAATCCATTAACAATGAACCACCCTCCCTAAGGATCTCAAAGCATTTCTCTTTTAAGGAATCAGAGCATCTTGAAGGGGAATGTCTCATTTTGAATCAGGGGCAGAGGCATTCAAAATGAATCTGGAACATGCTGTCAGAAAGGGAGTTACCAGTGATCACTGAGCACGCACTGAAAAGACTCATGAGCTAACTTAGATGAGTTCCCAGAGATGAAAGATGGAACATCTGAGCATCAAAAAGAAAAATTAGAAATGGACCCAGACATACCATGTGTTAAAATACAAGAGTTCTTCAAGATGCTTTTAAACTTAAAGGTCACCTGTGGAAATTGCTAGGAAACCAATTCTAAACCTACATCTATTAATTTGAAAACTGGCAAAGGGAAAGAATCAAGCATTTATTCCACATTTTCTGTATAACTTTTACCTTAGGATAACCATATAGTTAATGTGGAAAAGAATACTTCCATTTTGCAGCCCCTACTGAAACAATAGGTCTAGGTAAGTAACACCAAAAACAATAGATGAAAGATCGATGGGGAACTTTCTAAGGGATAAGTCAGACCAAAGTCATCTACTGATCTATCTGAATAGCACAAAAAGAAAGAATTCATGTATGCTTCTGGCTGGAGATGCACTAGGAGGTACACAATACCACCTATGATATATTGCTAAAACTTCTACTTGAATATGATCAAACCTCAAAAATCTGTTTACAAGAAATAAGGGAGTTAGATAAATATGTTAAACACTATGGGGATGCCATCAACAAAATATAAAGTGAGAAAAATTCTCTAGAATCTGAGACCTAGTTTCTTCAACAAATTACAAGAAAAAAGAGCGTGGGGCAGCCAGGGAGACCTACAGAGGAAGCATCAACCATATTCAATGTGTGCACCTATTTAGAATAAACCAACTAAAAAAGTTATGAGCCCATTCAGGAAATTGAATCATCATACTTGATCATAATGTGCTGATAACCAGGAATTATTTTTTAGTAATATAAATGGTATTCTACATATGATTTTGAAAAGGTACTGTTTTTAGATGCATACTGAAGTATTTATGGATGAACTAATATGTTTGGGTTTTAGAATAATTCAGTAGGGGTTAAGGAATAGGTGAGGTTCAGATGAAACTATTGACTGTGTATTGATAATTGTTGAAACTTTATGGTGAGTCCATGAGATCTATTACTCTCTACAGGTGCTTAGAATTTAGATTTTAAGAATTAACTACCTATATTACTATATATAATAATACAGTTTTATAATTTTATATATATGTAGCTTTAAAATTATATATAGTTCATAACTATATCCAAAGCCGATATCTAGAAGGAACAAGGCTTTCTAGAGCCCCTTGCCATTGCAGCTCCCTACCCAGAGTTTACCAGAGCAGTACTGGCAACTAGGCGTCTTGGTTTATCACTTCTGGAAGGTTGCTAATCTTTATTTACCTAAACAGCAGGTGCTGGAATACATAATATTTTCACCAGAACCATTATTGTTAAGATAAGATATGTGAGAAGCACTTTTATAAAACTTACAGCTGATGTTTATGTTGTAAATTCCTAATTTCCTAATCAGCAACATACGTATATTTTAAAACAACACCAAGCATGGCACCCTAAATATAGCATGTGTATCTCACATATAGAATAGTATATTTATTTTTTAAATGAACTAATTTGTATAAATGAAATATATACCTTGCAAGCATTTCTCATTTTGAGACATCAGATTTATTTTCTCTGAAACATCTTTCTCTCATTTCTAGGAAATTGGCTTAGGTTATGCGAAAGAGATGCTTCCTCATCTCTAAGGCTTACCAGACACTCTGATTTGAAGAAAAATGGATTTTGCACCAAACCCCAGGAAAGTCCAAAAGCTCCATCCCGTAAGTTTTGATTAGCTTTTCCACTTATGGACTAGGCAGCTCTCAAAGAGTAGGATAATTTGGACTCAAAAGAACCTAAAAGAAGTCTACAGCCATGCCACCCTGAACAAGCCAGATCCCATCTGCTCTTGGAAGCTAAGCAAGGTCAGCCTGGATGGGAGACCACCTAGGAAGACCAGGTGC
>NW_006431048.1:2299978-2301918 GCF_000325575.1 Pteropus alecto
AAAATCTAAAAGAGGTGGTCACAGGGTTTCCTACATCATACCTACTTGATCATGTAGTCATGTAGTTCAGGCCTCCGAATTGTACTGACATTGGATATGCTCACATGTAGCAATGATTTCATTTTCCTCATTTGTCATTTTTATCTCTTGCCTCAAAGATTGGACTGGAGCTTTTTGCAGGAGAACAGAATACAAAAGTAAATAGTGGCCTAGAAATTATCTTTAAGGAACCCCGAAGATGAACCGAATCAAGAAATGACATTTTGAGTAAATTATATCTAGGGCTAAGCTCTGGTTTGGGCATTAACTTCAGCCACATTTAGTCCTATCCCTAACTTAAAGCCTTCTCACTGTTACCACTATGGGAAGAAGGAGCATAATTATAAATCGTAGGTTCCTAGGAACTATTTACTTGTTGCTCCTCCATAGCAGTATACTAGAGGCCAGCAGGTCTTGGTGAGTGGAGAGAAACCATCCTCAATATTTATCAAGAGCTTAAAAATGTTTATACTCTTTGACCCTTTCTTGTTCATCTGCCTCTTTGGCCACTCTGTTTTCCTCTGTTGCCTGTTTATCCTGTCCTTTTTCTTGGGTCATGTCCAAGACTCAGCCCTTAGCCTTCTTCTCTTCTTTATCACCCTCACTGGCTAACCTTTTACACCAATGGTTATCTCTACTCCCAACTTACTAATGAAACCTACTCAGGTGGCATAAATTTAGACACAATAGCTCTAAAATGGCACAAATAGCATTTTCCTCTTGCTAAATTTGAGAGTCATAATCTCACATAAGTAAGATATGTTGTCTTGTTTTTCTTCATAGACACTTACACCCACAGAGTGCCATTACACAAACCTACAGATTGGGAGAGGAAGATTCTGGTGTGGTCAGGTCGCTTCAAAAAGGAAGATGAAATCCCAGAGACTGTCTCGTGAGTGCTGAATTTAGGGTTGTAAGAAGTTTTTATTTCTCACTGATCTGTTTTAAAGGAAAAGCAGTTCCTCTGAGTCTGGCTGTTTAAAATCTTTCAACCAAATTAAAAAATTTTTCACTTCTCTAAATTTTTGCTCTTTGGCAAGTACCTGGAATAACTATAGTGCTGGAAAATCTATGTCTTATCACTGATATGTAGTGCCTAGTGAAGAGCTGTTGGATACTCTGAAGTCAACTCATTTGATTTCCTCTCCTAGTTACAGAAATGTGACTAAACAGTTCACTGTTTTTAGTTTGTTTTAATCTGGGTCTATCTGTTAGGTACCAGTGACAAATAACTATATTCTATAAAATCCACTTAAGTATTTAAAAGCAACATATTCTCTCTTTCTGGGAGCCAGGAAAGAATAAAACCAGCTCTGGGATCTTGAGACTTTTTCAGTCTGTAGATGATGAGTACAGACTCCTCTAACCTGAAGTTTCTCTATCTCAGCACTGTTGGCATTTTGGGCCAAATAATGTTTGTTGCAGCAGGCTGTCCTGTACATTGTAGGGTGTTTAGCAGTATCCCTGGCCTCTTCACCTCTTAGAGGCAAATAGCATTCAGTAATGACAACCAAAAATGTTTCCAGAAATTGCCAAATGTCCGCTGTGGGGCAAAATCACCACCAGTTGAGAACCACTGCTCCACAGATTGCTTGCATCTTGGCCAAGAGTGATTCTGAGAAATAGATGCCATCTCCCCTGTGGGGCATTTATCGTCTTCAGAGACAGGGATTTGGGACAAAGCTGCTGGACACTCCCTTCTAGCAAAACAAAACAAAACAAAGACTGTTCCTGTATCTTCTGGTTTCTGGTTTCAAGTTCTGATTGCAAAAGATCTGGGTTCATGCAGGGTATTTTTTTCCCAGGAAGATAACTAAAAAACAAACGAGTATTTGTTTTCTGTTTACAACAGCTTTAAAACAGAGCCCTTATGCTTCTGCCAATCAAATTAAATAGGACAT
>NW_006431048.1:2301991-2334158 GCF_000325575.1 Pteropus alecto
AGAGCATGCTGGAAATATCAATGATATCAAGTTCTTGCCTGTCTCAATTTCTTCCTGAAAATCCCAGCAGAAAACAAGCTGATCTCACACACACACACACACACACACACACACACGCACGCACACACACGCACACACATGCACACACACAGCCCTAATAAGTGCTATATAGACTTTGCTATGTAATACCTTCCTCTGTCAACCTTGAAGGTGGTTCCTAGATTCCCCTCAAGCCCAAAGTACTACCTAGAGAGTCACCCTAGAAGGCCTTTCTCTGGTCTTGGGCAACCGTTTATCCTTGTGCTGGTAGTTCTGAATAGGCACTACCTGCCCATTCTGATTGCTCCCTGTAGAATGGAGGACAACATCATGGCCTTATATAAATGCAGTTCACTTTCGAAATGTTCCATCAAATGTGGAATGTATCACTTTTCATGAAGATCATATAGCACTTCAGTTGGAAATACCAGTTCACATAAACTATTGCCTACATAAGTAGTTAGTTTGTGGTTGGTGAGATCTTAGAAGCTCTTAATAGAGCAATTCACTGTCCTTAGCAGTTGTTCCTGGTTCCTCCCACCCTGCAGGGCCATCCATCTTCAGTGCCTGGAGAACTCTGTGCATTGTTGCTCCCTGAGTCCCAGCTCTTACATCTCAGTGTATATGCTTTCAGGGTTCTCCCACCTAAAATGTTCTGGATCCTGTGCTTCCTTTTATTTTCTCTCCCTACTCCCCCCTGCCCCCGATTTCAAATGCACTGACTGTTAAAAATCTAGGGGGAAAAAAAGTAGGCATTCCCGATCCCATCATCTGGATCCCACTTCCTATTTATACCCCACTGAGTAGGCCAGTTCTCTATCCTGGGCCCACTAGGACTCCACATGCCCTGCCAAAGTTCTACCAGACACTCAGGCGATATAACTTCGACCCACTGCCCATCTGCAGAATCATCAAGGTGGAAGGGCCTTCTCTTTAGACTCTTTCTTGTTTGGCCTCTCAATTTTCACACAAGAACGATAATCCAACTCTCAACTTTCTGTTAAGGCACATGGCTTCAGTGGACACATTAGAAGAGTCACTTGCCAAAGAGCTCAAGTTCACTGCCACTCAATTTTAGCAAAACATTAAAAGATAAACTTTAAAGAAGCATTGCTTAAAGGGTCCTTCTGCTGTTCCAGATATTCCTGGTTCAAGGCAGAGAGCAAAAAGCTAGGCATAAAGAGCACATTGTTTAACTCTCTCCTGTGTTTGTTTTCTTCTGAATTGTGTTTTGTGTTGAACTTATAAAGCTCATTGCAGTATCTGTTGTCAGGATGTTGGTCAGATAATCATTATACCACATAATATCTTCTTAAGAACCCCAAGGAGAAACGACTACTGATTCCACTTTTAGCATTGGCTGGTAATATGAAACATGAGAACCAAAATCAGGGCCCACCATAGCAAGCATAGATTTATATGCCTTGCTCTCTTTTTTCTGGCCACACTTTCTTCTTTTTCTTTCCTACTGTAAGTTTATGCTATTGTATTGTATTTTATGTATAAAGTGAGTTGTGAAAATGCCTCATTCTCCTCCAAGTTCTACAAGATCTCCAGGCCCCACCTCCTTTTCTATATTTATAGGCACCACTCCAATTCTGGTTTGTAGTACACAGAGCTTTATATCCCGCTGGCAACTTCAGAAAGAGAGAGTTAACTTTCTCTCATGATCTCATTGTGTTATTAGGTTTGAGATGCTCGATGCTGCAAAGAACAAGCTCCGGGTGAAGATCAGCTATATAATGATTGCCCTGACAGTGGCAGGATGCATCCTGATGGTTATTGAGGGCAAGAAGGTGAGAGTAGACTTCCTCTCTGTTTTCCACAAAGGACCTAGAGGAAATCAGGGGTTGACTCTTGTATTTATTCTCTGAGAAGAGGAGGCTACTTTCTACTCAAGAAATTATAAGAAACAAAATGAGACATAGTAGGGACAAACCTGGGATATCATGCCTGGAGATAAATAGCCAGTTCTATCTTTGGCAAAGAGAAGGACTAAATCAGTTCTATGTAAAGTAAAAATAGTGTTAGTTATCACAGATGTCTCAGTTTGCAGCTTAGCCTCTCCCAGGCTTGTCCAAGCCCAACACAAGTGGCAACCATCTCCAGATCACTTTGTAGCTCATACCAAGTGGCCCCGGCCAGGGCTCAGGCAGCAGCTGACCTTTGTATGCACCAGAGCCCCATTCAAGAGGCCCAAAACCAACACACCCAATGGTAATTTCAGACCACACCTGAGCACCACCCAACCACCTCCACAAACCACACGCAAAGGGCAGACTCAGCGGCAGCAGCGCCTTGCTAAAGCTAGTCCTGCTCTGTTGTTGTGCAGGGTCAGCTCCTGCACAACAGCTCCTCCACTTAGTCACAAGCCAGTCCTCACAGCCAGTCAGCCGGAGGGCCAGTCCCTCCTATTGATGTGCAAATAGCATGTGCAATAGTCCCTCCTACTGATCTGCAAATAGCAAATATAGGCTCTACTACAACACACAGCCCACACAAAGGACACACTTGGAGCACCCAACTCAGGTGACCAGGGTAACTGCGCCATTGGGACCCACAGGACACCTACTATATAAGGCCACTTTAGTAAGACTGGAAGATATAGCAGCTCTCCCTGATACATAGAAACAAACAGGAAGGCAGCCAAAATGAGGCAACAAAGACACTCCAAATGGAAGAACAGAACAAAGCTCAAGAAAAAGAACTAAACAAAATGGAGACAAGTAATCTACCAAATGCAGAGTCAAAACATTGGTTTTAAGGATGCTCAGTGATCTCAGTAAGAACTTCAATAAAGAGATAGGAAACAATAAAATGGAAATAGAAAACAAAAAAGAACCAGTCAGAAGTGAAGAATACAATAACTGAAATAAAGAATACGTTAGATCAGCAGTCCCCAACCTTTTTGGCACCAGGGACCGGTGCTCCTACGAGAATCTAATGCCTGATGGTCTGAGGTAGAGCTGAGGTAATGATGCTAGTGCTGGGGAGCGGCTGCAAAGACAGAAGAAGCTTCATTCGCTCACCCGCTGCTCACTTCCTGTTGTGGGCCCAGGTTCCTAACAGGCCTTGGACCAGTACTGGTCTGCAACCTGGGGCTTAGGGACCCCTGCATTAGAAGAAATCAACAGTAGATTAGGTGAAGCAGGATGGAATTAGCGATTTGAAAGATAAGGTAGCAGAAAATACCTAATCAGAACAGCAAAAATAAAAAAGAATCCAAAAAAATGAGGATAGTTTAAGGGGCCTCTGGAACAACATCAGGCATACCAACATTTGCATCATAGGGATGCCAGGAAGAGGGGAGAGGACAAGGAATTGAAAACCCTTTTGAAGAAATAATGATGGAAAACTTCCCTATCCTGGTGAAGAAAATAGACATACAAGTCCAAGAAGTGCAGAGAATCCTAAAGAAGATGAACCCAAAGAGGCCTACACCAAAACAGATCATAATTCAAATGCCGAAGGTTAAACACAGAGAATTTTAACAGCAGCAAGAAAAAAGCAATTACATGGGAGCTCCCGCCAGAAGGAATCAGCATAAAATATTCGGTGATGAAAAGCAAGGACTTATAACCAAGATTATGCTATCCAGCAAAGCTATCATTTAGAATTGAAGAACAGACAAAGAGCTTCCCAGACAGGAAAAAGCTAAAGGAGGTCATCACCACCAAGCCAGTGTTACAAGAAATGTTAAAAAGACTTCATTAAGAAGAAAAAAAGATCAAAAATATGAATAACAAAATGGCAGTAACTACATACCTATAAATAATTACTTTAAATGTGAATGGATTAAATGCTCCAATCAAAAGACATAGGGTGGCTGAATGGATAAGAAAACAAGACCCTTACATATGCTGCCTACAAGAGACTCACTTCAGATCAAAGGACACACACAGCCTGAAAGTACAGAGATGGTAAAAGATATTTTATACAAATGGCAAGGGTGCGGGGAAAGCTGGGGTAGAAATACTTATACCATACAAAACAGACTTTAAAACAAAGGCTATAACAAGAGAGAAAGAAGACTCAGTAATCCCAGTTCTAAGTATTTATCTGAAGAAACCCAAAACATTAATTCAAAAAGACATATGCATCCATATGTTCCTTGCAGCATTATTTACAATGGTCAAGATATGGAAGCAACCTAACTGTCCATCAGTAATGAATGGATAAAGAAGTGGTACATATATACAGTAGAATATTACTTACCATAAAAAGAGTGAAATTTTGCCATGTGCGACAATATGGATGGACCTAGAAGGTATTTTGCTAAGTGAAATAAGACACAGAGAAAGACAAATATATGATTTCACATGTGGAATTTAAAAAACAAACAAAACAGAAACAAACTTGTAGATACAGAGAACATTTTGATGGTAGCCAGATAAGAAGGGATGTGTGAAAAAGGTGAAGGGATTACGAAATACAAATTGGTAGTTACAGAGGAATCATGGGGACATAAAGTACAGCATAGGGAATATAGTCAATAATATTGTAATGACTATGGATGGTGTCAGACGGGTACTAGACTGACTTACTAGAGTGAACATAAGTTATATAAATGTTTAATCACTATGTTGAATACTTGAAACATTATATGTCAACTGTAACTGAAAAATCAACAATTATTATTTTTTTTTTTAAAAAAGAAAGCTTTAGTAACTTGCCCAAGGTCCTGCATCTCCCTAGTGGCAGAGCCACAGTTTGAACCTAGACCTAATTGAGGTGAAAGTAAAATTGCCCCCACTTATCTAGTGCTTATCATATATCAGGTATTGTTAAACTCATTTAATCACCATAATAACTCTAAGAACCTAGTTTTATAAAAGAGGAAACTGAAACTTCAAAGATTTCAAATAATTTTCCCAAGTCACACAGCTAATTAAGTGGCAAGATAAAAATTTAGAGCAAGGTTTGCAAGTTACCAAACAAGGTGATGACATCCTCCCTAAACTGGCAAAAATAATCACTTGTTCAAATTTGTTTCATTTTAGGCTGTCAAAAGACACGAGTCTTTAACAAGCCTGAACTTAGAAAAGAAAGCTCGTCTGAGAGAAGAAGCAGCTCTGAAGGCCAAAACAGAGTAGCAGAGGTATCCATGTTGGCTGGATTTTGAAAATCCAGGAATAACATTGCAGCACCAAGTCTGTATTAAAAGGAATGTGGTATGAGGATCCATTTCATAAAAGTATGGTTTGTACAAACTTAAAGCATTTCCTATTTCTGCTCTAGAGGTACAAATAAATTTTCTTAAAGAAATGACTTGTTCATATTTCATGACTTTGATCCAGGTTAAATGCAGCCTCAGCTTTTTTGATAAAATGGAAGAATAAAAAATGAGACAACTTAGTTTGACTTAAATATTAACTCTTCTTTAGAGAGTCAGGTACCATATCTTACTTTAATTCCCATTACCAGAATGGCTTCTAGTTCTGCATCTCTCTTTCACTTCTGGAAAGATCATGAATACCAGCTGAGTACACTGCCCGAGTGCCTCTTGGAGAGCTAACCTCCCCAAGTGCCATGGTTCTTCCTTCATACAGCCATGGGAAGCAGCCAGACCACACTTTGCCATCTTTAGGTGTGCTGGCAGACAGAGGCTTTTGGGAGCGCAGTCTTTGAAAACGGCCTGGCAACGTGATGAGAGTGGTCTGGCCACAAGTTTCTGAGGACTTTGAAATCTCAGCATCATGGAGTTGCTTGGGGCCAGCACAGTCACCTCTTTTGCTCCATGGCTTAGAATTCCCAGCTGGTCCTTTTCCTGCTGCCTTTACACTAAACTTCTCAATTATGAATCTGTCAAATGCATTTTCTTATTAAGTGTTGAAAAACAAGCATTTGCACCTGGCACATATCTTACTTTTTGGGATCCCAAGCTGTCTCATTTTTAGGTATGGATGCTGGTTTCTATTTTAAGTATTTCATTTATTCTCACATGCTTCGTGGGTAATAACGGATGACAAGTCCTCATAGTCATCCCAACCTGCTAGTTCTCTTCAGATGGTTATAACAGATTACAAAGTAATATATGCAGCTGTTTAGGAACTTGTTTAATATTATACTCAGTAAAATGTAATTCATCAGTCTATCTGTAGCTTCATAATCTGATAATGTTAATGTCTGTCTATAAACTTGATGTTAGAGTAATTTGGCCGTACCTTCTTTTTCGTTACCAAGTTCTTTGATTTTTATCACTTGCAAACATATTATCAAAAAGCAGTTTCTTATACAGTTAGCAGATTCGTTTTTCTTATTTTGGAACACTTATGTTACATCTTACCTAAACCAATGTTTTAAATTTGGGTAAGTTTTAATGTACTTCTTTTAAAAATAAGTAATCTTTCTTTGTATAACAGTACCATTTTTAACTTCTAAAGCAGCATTTTAAAGGGTTGTATCTTAGAGATTATAATAAAAATATTTTATTAAGCCATTCACAAATGTTACAGTGCAGCAAGAATTTACACAGTCATTTCTCATTTTGTGTCATTCTCCTATTCAAGAACTTATAGTGACTGCCTCTTTATGGGTTAAATATAAATTTCTTGGCCAGAATTTCAGATGTGCCCCTAATCCCACTTTTCCCAGACCCCTCACATACTGACTTCTTAGCAGTCATCTCTTACTAATAACTCTAATATCTTATGGTCCTCAGAACTTGTCAAGCAAATCAGATTTGATGAGCACTATTATAAGGTATTTTGTGGAACACAAAATAAGAGTTTTGCCCTTGATGCTTTAAATTATCATTGTACTATTTTTTTGCTTCTAGATGTTTTTTCATGGTTTTTATCATGTCTCTATAAAGTGGGCAAAAACTATTTTCCACTTTATATTTTCTATAAGCCCTGTTTGAATAGTTAATATATGAGTCTATACTCAGATACTTCTAATTTTAATCCACAAAAATAATAGTTATGAAGGAATTGGTTCTAAAAATTTATTGAAAGCAGACAAGGAATGAATGAAGTGGTAGTATAATTCATTGTCATTCCTCAAACATTAAGCCCCTTCTACATACAAAAACTGGAAATACAAAGATGAATAAAACATACTTTTGACTCCATGGAGCTCATAATTTACTGGAAACATGGCCCATAAAACCATTACAATACAAACTGGTAAATAACATATTTTGAAACTTTATAAAACAGAAGCTATAGAAAAAAACAAGAAAACCTAACTCAGCTGTCAGCTATGGTTAGAGTCAGGCAAGCAGTGATGACTCCACGAAATGATTTCTCAACTGAATTTGAAGCATGGGTAGTTTCTAGGTCAGACACATAATGAAAGAGGAAAGCCTCACCATTCAGACATTTAGCTTGCTTGAAAATCATACAGGCACAATCTGGCAAGACACTGAGAGGTCCTTCAGTAAAATGTCATTTATAATGTTTAGTCTCTAGAACAAACCTAACCATGACTTTTGTTTTCCAGTTTACAGACTTGATTTCATGGACCATGTCATGTCTCATCATGTAGGCTGTCACATAAAGTGTTTGAGTGGCATCTGACATAACATTTCCAATCCACCACCATCCCAAGCTTATGCTCTTATTCATATAATCTCCCAAACCAAAAACCTTGGAGTTATTCCAAACTTCTTTGTTCCCCTCATTTAGTCAGTCATCCTCCTGTCTTGTGAATCTTACTTCTAATTATTTCTCAAATACACTCATCCTCTAGAATAGCCGAGAGGAATAGAATGGAAATCTGTTCAGGGACAGACACAAGAGATTAATAACAGACCTTGGGATGAAAAGTCAGAAGCCCTAGGTTCTAGACTTGCTTTTCCAACTGTCTTGCTTTTTGTAAATTCAGGTTATAGGTCTTAAAATCGTATAATCCAAGAAAATATTTAAAAATACAAAACTATACCAAAATTAAGAGAAACCATCTTTTTAAATATCTTTTTTTGCCAACTTGGCTCGACTCTAAAGGGTTCAGTAGTCACTCATCCACAGTTTAATTGTTTTGTCATTTTCTAATGCTGCTGATGCAATGATGTTTTCTGTAGGATGACAAGCTGCTGAGATTACAACATCTGTATGCCCTTGTAATTTCTGTACAATCTCTTTTGTCTGAAGGTTCCAAATGTAAATCAGGTTATCCTCTGAACCAGACACAATCCACTTTCCACCAGTAACCGAAAAATTGGCAAATATGCAGTATTTCTCATTCTTATGGCCAGTGTATGTCTTCAGGCATCTGCCTCTGCTATAATCCCATAATTTAAGAGTATTGTCCAAAGTCGCCATCAGAATATATTTACCATTTGGAGAAAATTTTACAAAAGATACAGGAGGGTTATCATCATCAACAAGTGCTTTTAAACACTGACCTGATGCAGCATCCCAGATTCTACAGACACCATCATAGCTACCTGATACTATCAAGGACCCACTACAATTAAAATGAACAGCAGAAACTGGATCAGAATGAGCAGATAGAGTCTTGAGGCACTTTCCCGTTTTCACCTCCCATATTTTCACACTCTCATCAAAAGAGCCTGAAATTATAAGGTTAGATAGTGGATTGAAATTACAGCAGAAAACATAATTACTGTGCCCTTTCAGCGTTTTCAGACATTTTCCAGACCTCACATCCCAAATCTTTAGAGTTTTATCATCTGAGGCAGAAACAAGACGACTGGAATCTGATGACCAGTCAACATCCGATATTTCCAAATTGTGACCATAAAGTGTTTTCTCATATTTTCCATCATAGGCTCCCCAAATTATAATTACTTTATCAGCAGAAGAACTTGCTAGCCATTCTCCATTAGGACTAAACTTAACTGATGACACTGCTTCCGTATGTCCCACCAGAGTAAATTTGAGAGTATAGTTTGGGTTTTCAGATGCTTGCTTGCTTCCATTGGCTGATGAGTGGGCCGACTCTGCTTTGGTTGTCTCCTTTGCTGCCATGGCTCTGAAGCTCCAAGTTAGGAGGTTGGCTAGGCGTCGGTCCTGGACCAGGCAACCCGTGTATTTTGGCTTTCTGCCCAGCAAAATTAAGATTAAAACATCAGATTCAAAAACAGTCTTAAATGATTATTAATAATTTCTGCATAGTCCTTAAACTACGATATACATTAATTCAGCAGCATGGCTCGGCCCACTTCAGTATTCCTTCGCTTCCTCCTTTGTAAACAAATACTTGAGAAATACTATTAAAAGGGTCCCATGCGCTGTCGCACGTAAAGTATTAACGCTGGGTATTTTGCGAACGCATAAAGCCGTCCAAAGCAGCGTAGGGCGGGGCAGCACTGGGGAAATTTGTACAAAATGTATTTTTCACCGTCCCTCCCCCACCTCCGAAATGTCTCAGAACACGGAGCAACCCTACCAGTCAAACACACGGTAGGTGCTTGAGCATGAATGAATCACTGAATTAAATAGATTTCAGAAGCTAAAAGAAAACCTGCGTAGGCGCCGCTGAGGCCCGGGCCGGCCCGCCACATTCTGCAGATACAAACAAGTCTGCACAGTCGCGTCAAACACTAACCCAGCGAGTAGGACTGCCGAGCGCATGTGCAGAAGGAGCCCCCGCCTACTTCCGAGCCGAAGTGGCCAATGGGAGGGGCCTTCATGCGCTTGCGCAAATGGAGACGCCAGGGTTTCCTTCCGGCCCTCTTGGCCCGCGCTTTCCACATGTAAATACTTCACTACCTTCTTTAGTGGAGTGGCAAGGTGAGCAGAACTTTTCTGGGGCCTGACTCGTTATCGCGGAAAGCAGTGAATATTTCAAAATACATTCATTTCGTTTTGGAAACCGGTAACGAGAAAGGACTGAATTTTCCGATGCCCTTAGCCGCAGGGTTAAGCTCACACTTGGCATGTGAGCTCCCCAGGCAGTGAGCTTTTCGGAAATGTAGCTAACGTAGATGTAAGGCGCGGATGACTCCTTGTAGGGTCTTGCTTTGTGGGCGGCTTCGATTCTGCTCCCTCTGGTGGTGTGGAGCCTGGTTGCGTGCAGGACAAGACTGCAATTAAGCAAGGGGAGCGTAGCGACTTCTGGTTTAACAGTTTTCCCTAAACGTTTAGGGAAGGATAAAGAGTGTTAGGAACATTTGCAGGCCAGTGCTCAACATATGATAGTGCCAAGGAAGACAAACGTTTAGCACTTATGATTTAAGCTCCCAAAGAAACGAAGTTCAGATCTGCATAGGTGTTTGAGACGGAAAAGGACAAAGAAGTCGGTGGAATGGGATAGGAAATGTGTAAGGTTATTCGTAATTAGGCTTGAGAGAGCTTACCCTAGTTTTAAATGGTTAATGGCTGTGAAAGTATTATGTAAAGGATACATGCTTTTCAGATGTTATCTTTAAACAGAAATATGTTTACCAAATAATTAGAAACCTGATTAGTTTCTCCAGTCCTCTAATTGCTCAATAAAGAGAGCCGAGAGAGTAAATGTTCTGTATAAAAGATTTTCTCGATAGTTGATGTCAGGAGGCAAATATCCCTTTTGATGTTTTGTCAAGAATTAAAATATTTGGCAACAAAGGGTTTCCAGTCATATAATGGATGATTTAAAGTCTTGCATTTTAGGCACAACAGCATAATTAGTTCACCTATAATAATCGACTATAGTAAAAACGTCATTGCTTTAAGACCCTACTATTTTAGTTTGGAATTTAGACAGGAATCGGACAAATGCTTTATTCATAGCTAGTGCAGATTAACAGGATAAACCCAATTGAAAAGGTGCTGGGAACGGAGAGCATCTTTAAAAGTGTTTGGAGTGTCCATTTATCTGCCTTAAATCATGGCTTTTCTTAGTTATTAAGGCATGGCCACCATTGACCTCCCCTTTAACATCTTAAAGTTCAGTTCTGATTAAACTCTGCCTTCTCCCTCTCCTTTCTTCCATTAGTCTAGTGTATTATCTGGGAAAGCTTAGTAACACTCTAGATTCTGCATCAATTGAAATTACTTCTAATTAATGCATTAAAAAATAAATGTAAAAGCACGTCAGAGAACAAAGTGTAGGCTTTGTTTCAAAGAAATTAAATCTGTATTTTTCCAATAACTGTTCTACGCACCAGGAAGGAGGAAACTAGACAAAGTAAACACATGACATAAGGACTAGGATGGGGTGGGTGTTGGTGCTAGAGTATATTTAGCCCACTAGAAATATCACAAGCATGAGTGGGGGTGGGGGGAGGCACATATAAGACTATGTTGATAGGAATATCCAGAAAAATAATTTTCTTCCAATGTTCCCAGAATTTGAAATTTCCAGTATTAAAATCCATTTCTTGATGTCTGGAAATTTTTGTTTACAAATACCATCAAGAATTCATATAAATAAAATTAAAGCAATGACTATAAACCTTTATTCATTAGTTATGTTCTAATACTAAGATGTAGTCCTAATATTGTAGTCCTTTTGAATTAGGACTAAGAATTTCAGAGTTTACTTCCTTGGGGACAAGGAGGCATCTTGTACCTGAAGTGTTTACAAGTAGGGAATACTGTACTGGTGCAAGGTTCCTTACACCGTCCTGTTTATAACAATTTGTTTTTGCTGCCCCTAACCAGATAGATGATTTGGAAGTTTTCCTCCCTGTAGAAATTGACTCATTTTCTTTAAATTTTCCACAAAAGTTGTAGAACCAAAAGTCTCATCTGTGGTTCAAAGGTTTATTTATTCCCCTTGCCCTTCAGAAAAGTTTATAAATATTCTAAATAGAAATATTGCCACAAATGGCTCATTTTTTAATAAAAAAAAAAAATCATTTCAGTATGTGTGTCAGATCTAACCATGGCCTGGGAGTGATTCCTACATTAAGGAATGTCTTGACTTTTTGTAGTGATTCCAATGACCAAATCCAGTCCTCAGAAATCAAGCATAATAGATGTACATACCCAGTTGCTTAATACCACAATTTAAATATATGAAAATCTAGTTGGGCTACATATGAGGTGGCCATATAACTTATCTAAACAGACTTTTTAAAGTGAAAGGGGGCACTAACATAATTAACAGGTGTTAATTGATCTAAAAACCGGACTGCCCCCAACAAACCAGTAGTCACTGCTGACCTCAAGAGGACTCTCCTCATATTCACAATGTAATCTTGGGAAGTTCTATACTCTTTATGTGGTAATTTACACCTCAGCCTGCCAAAATCTCTCTCAAACCTTGTACTGTTCTCTCCCCACCACTGGTTTTCTAGGTTTCTATTTTCTTCTTCCCCATCACTCTAAATAATGCTGAGCCCAAGTGGTTTAGGTAAGGCAGTGATCTACATTGTGGACACTCACTGGACTGCATTAACTTCCTCAGGTTAAGTGAGTATAGAAAAAAACTTAAAGAGTAATTTTATTCTTTGCAAAAACATTCAAGATCACAGAAATGAGCATTTATTGATATTTTTCTAAAACAAGACTTTTTCAAAATGGCAAATAAGGGCAACAGTCATCTAAGCTAGCTACAATAAACTTATAAATCCAATTATTTTGTACTATAGATGACAGTATAGTCTACAGGAACTAAGGCTATATTTTGCTTGAAGATTTTGTTTTGTTTTCAGAAAAAATACCTGGTCAGTGGGATCTTTCAAAAATGGTAGAGAAGCAATCATGGAATGAAGAAATACACCATCTTTCTGTTTCTACTGATCTGTCACTTAAATTGGAAGAATGCATAAAGAAAATGTTCTCATGCAGCAACACATACAAATATGTAAAAATGAAAAATCCCTATTTAAAAGCCTAAGGCAACCACTAGCTTCCACAATGGTTGTATGTAACTGGCTAAGTTTTTAACTTTAGAATATGCCAGGAGAGACTGGTGAGCTATTTTGGTACATATCAACACATGGGGTTGATTATATATTAGCTATCCTGTAAAATATACCCATTAACTTCTCTCAGAAGGCATAGGTTTTGTTTTTTTATTACCTCTGCTATGACAATATTTGCTTTTATAAACTTCAAGACAAATGTGTCTCCTGAAAAGTTACTACATAAAACACACTTTTTAAAATAGCTTTTAAGAGATGTTAATCCTGGTTGTAAACAGCAGCATAAAGGAATTCCTTTGAACCAAATACCCTTCACTAATATCACATAGATGCATAATCCTTCAGTCATTTAGCATTTATTGAATGTCTACTAAGTGCGAGGCACTCACCCGTGGCCTGACCGACCGCATTCAAGTACAAAGAATCATTAGAGCCATTCCAAATCAAAGTGTGAGCACACTTTGAAAAAGGACAGAGTGGTCAAAATGACGAGGTATGAACATAACAATATAAAGAGGTGATCTTTTTAATTTCTAACACTCCTTGGGACAATACTCCTTTAGGAAGTTTAGCTGTGTTAAATTCACACCCATGGATGGCACTGCTTTCTAAGGCAGTATTCATTTCAAAGCCTTCCCCTTCTGTGCCAGTGCCTTCTAAATTTGAGTATGAATAGAAATATGTTTGAGTTTAGCCATTATGGCACTAAACTCAAAATCAATCATTTGGATATTTTTTAACTTACGTTGTTTTGTCAGGTCATACAGAATTTTAGCACCACAAAAGGGGGAAGATGTCTGGGCTGAGGGTCTACACCAGAATATGTAACCTAAAAGCAACTTATACCTGATTTAGTCACTTTAAAGGTGATGATGAGGGTCAGAAAGATGGTCCAACATAAAAGAGTTGGCCCAGCTATGGCTGCTCTATCTAGTTCTGGCAGAGAACAGCTCCACCATGACTGCTGCTTTCTTCAAGACATAAAACCTATAGGACTCTTCCCTACCTTTGGACAGACAGTATCTAAGGGTTGTGACCTGAGGGGAAAGTAAATTCTCACAATTCTTGATTTTGTCATCTGTAACATAATGACAATCCACCTCAAAGCAGTTGGAGGATTAAATGAGAAAAAGTGAAAGCCCTTAGCCAGGTACTTGGCACACAACAGAGACTCAAATAAAAACAAGCTACCTTTATTTGACCTATAGGAAAACACACTGGGACTTCTTTGTCTCTCTAGTTGAATACAGAATGGAATCTTATCTACCCTTAATACTTTCTTCTTATTCCAAACTTACAGATACATCTTATGTCCAGTAACAAATTGATGTTTTAAAATTAGCACGTGGACATTTCACTTTATCACACATCCTTCTGATGCCCATCATTAGTACCACTCCTTCTGACAGTAAAGCATGAGGGTATCCTCAATGTCAGAGCCAACTGTGTTGGTGCCACATCTGCCATTAAACCTGATATATATACACATATATAGTTAAAGATATACATATATAATCTTTAACTTTTGATGACAGGAAAAGGTAACCTCAAATATTTCTCAACTGGGTAGACATATATTTACCCTGCTCACCTCATAATAGAAGAAAATGGCTCTGTTCAGTTCAGACAGCAAAAAAATCAGATTTGAGACTCCCATGTGTAGGTACACCTCTCTCAGCAAATTAGCAAATTTTGGAATGTAGGAGGTAGCATAGAGCATATAAATATGAAAAGCAATCAACGTCCCTTTCTAAAACTGTGCCCTTTTCTTTACTGATCATCATCTTTACACATAATTTTCTAATACATACTAAGAAAAGCCCCACGCCCTAAATCAGCTATGATTTATCTATTCATATAAAAATGTTCGCAAAACTAATCAGCAAGAAAAGAAATCCTTCAACCCGAGGATGGAACCCCGAACTGGGGGATTAAATAACTGAAATGTTTATTTAGCACTAGGGAAGTAAATTCAAAGTTGCCTGTGGGTGGCATGTGCAACAGAGGATTTAGTTGACAACATTTATGAAATATACTACATATTTTTCCTTAGGCAAAATCAGCAACCATCTGGAATAATTCAGATTTATTATGGGATAATTGTCAATGTTTATATTTGTGACAATGATGAAAACGACCCAGAGCCCATTCAGTTTTATCTGGCAGATGAAAGAAAAACCCTAGAGCAATAGTTTTCATAAACAACACAGTTGACAAAGGTAAGTAAGTTTAAAAGGATCCTAATTACTCAGCAACAAGAATATGAATTAACATGTCCCATGGAAAACTCTGTCTCCTAAATCTCACCATTCTTATCTATCATCTTTATCTTTCCCATTATTTCCCAACCTAACCTTATCTACCTCCTGGTCCTTCAGATACAAGGTGCCTTTACATCTCAAATCCTTTCAAAGTTTTTTTTTCCCCACCAAAGTTCTCATTACAACAAATATATTCTGGAAGTCTGGAGGAGAAAAAAGGGTGGGAGGTTTCAAACCACTTTCCCCTGCATCAGTATACAAAACTGCAGAAGAGCTTTCCTGTTTTGAAATTAACATGCTTTTGTAATGAGTTAACACCTTAGTGATTGGGTATTCAATAATTTGAAAGTAAATTAATAGAATCTGCAGTTACTTCCTCAAATGTCATTTCTATTACCATAAAAGGCTGCTTTATCAGTTCCAATGGTTATGCTGGGATTTAACTTTTGGTCAATTCCAATTTTTATATTAAAAAACATTTTATTCAAAAAGAATTTAGCTTGTATCTCATGGCTCATGAACTTCTAAGACAGGAACAAGATAAATTCCTCTGTTTTAAACAGAAAACAGACCACATTAGTTGAATGGATTTTGTTTTAATTCATTCATTGAGACACCTGCAATTGCTACTAGCAAAATTCCTCCTGTAGGCTAATCTTACTAGGGGAAACAACTTTGTGTGTTTTATATTTTTTACATTCAAACTGGTTTATCAAAATGAACTAAAAATTTTTTAAATTATCCAATAGAATGTAATTTAAAACATCCTAGAGAATTGATGTTACCAGTAATTTACAATTTTAAAAAACTCAGCCACAAAAAAAGGTCAAAGCTAAAAATAAGATTTTTACTATGAATCAGTGCTTCTATTACCCTTTTGAAAGAAGTTATATTTTAATGTGATGTAAAGGCAACATTGAAAGGTTTTCTTTAAATTAACCACCTAACTTATCTCTAAAATTACAAAGAATCAGTCTTTTACAGGTCAAGTGCAGTAAACTAAAATGTTCTTTCAGCACAAAGCAGCACTAGAAAAAGTAACAGTTATAGATGGAAGTTGACTAGTTTTGCAGTGGCTGCTCCATCAATGACAGACATCAGACGGTATCCATCCAGAGCACAGACACAACTACAGGCTAGATGCGAAGACTGCGTCACAGGCTTGGCTGATAAATGTCCTCTGTCTTTGTATCTTTCTACTTTAAGTGGATTTTTTAAAGTTTAAGTCAGGTCACATAAGCTGACTGCTGAAATGACAACATGATGAGGTATGAAAGCTCTGAATATCCCTAATAAAAAAGGATTTACCAGAGATGTATAATAGCTTGTCAGGGAACTTCTAAATAGTTATACTTTGGGGTATACTGAATTCTAGGAAGAGGACAAGATTAAAGAGGTTTAAACGGGTATTCTCTGAAACAGAAGTGAGCAACGTTTTCTTCAGAATTCATTCTGATAGCACATCCACAAATATAAATCTTCTCTGATAATGTGTCCCAACATTGAGTCTAGATAGCCAGCTAGCACCAAGAAGTCATATGTTCAGTTGCAGTTCTCTTGGTGATTAAACTTATTTTTTCTTTTCAGTCCAAGCACAAATGTGGATCGCTGAACACAGTACTGGAAGCGCCATTTGCAGGTACAGATTGCAGTCATCATTAAAGAAGCCAGGTTTTTATTTGGGGGAGGTGGGACACTTGACTGGGCAATACTAGTAGCAGACGAAATGATCAGGGAGCAGTGAAATCATAAGAAAAAGATCACTGCCCTTATTTGGATTAAATAGGTCATGTTGAGAAGATGGTTATTTATTTAAGATAAGGATGCTACATTAAAGGAATCATATATGCAGCATGAATACATTAGAAACAAGCTGCACCCGATTAAGAAAAAATTCCCTAAGTAAACTTGAAAAGTATGTGTTATCTGCCAGTCACAGAGGGGAAAAGCACCTAGGGTGAAATCCGATTTAATGAGGACCTTGATCAGGACCACAAAGCCTGAAACATTTGTTTTAATGCAGAAACACAGCCTCTAGTCACACTGGTTAAGTTTGGGAAAATTAGAGGTGTTTGTTACTTTTTTTATTGAATTACAGAATATGGTTTCAATTACTAAGAATTCTAAATCTTCAACCAGCATTAAATTGAACCACTTCCAAATCCTAAGACACATAAGTCCAAAGAGAAGCAACAGCCATACAAATTAATATGTGCCCTGCTCCCCTCTGCTCTAGGGAATCTTCAAACCAGTATCACATTTAAGAATCAAAGTGTTAATTCTTCAGCATTCCTGACAACTAGAAAGCACATTCACTGAAGGCTGGAGGTGAGGAAGGGATGGTTTAACTTTAATATCTGTGAAGGATGGCGCCAAAAAAGGAAAGAAAACCATCCAATCTCAGTAAGGATCAATGCAAATTTGGCTAGAAAAAGCCACCAGGTAATCCAGGGGTTCACTGTGGAAGAACTCATGAAAAGTACTCTGAAGTATACACAACAGGTCTAAACATCTCCCTTGTTGCGAGTAGTTGTGTGAAATTCAAGATAAAGGTTTAGTCTTATCTGTTAATGTCAGTATTTTTTCCCACTTTAAAGGGAATGAGGAGTCGTCCTCTTTTTTCCCCCACAAAAAAAGGGAGCCACATTAACATGTGTATATTCCCATGACTCTTATAATATAGAAGAGCAGATCTCCAAAGCTTAGGGATTTTCCTTAAGAGAGTGGGCCGTTCTGGTTACCCTTTCCTTAGAAGGGTATTCCACCACAGAGAGCCAGAGGTTTTCCAGATGTGTGTAAGAGAGCAGGTGCGCAAGGCAAGCAAATGAGCGCAAACAGTATTATGGAAAACATTTGAGAAGTTAGCTCCATGAGGACTGTGGGCTCCACAAGAGGACTTGACTGGGTAGCCTGGTCTGACACAGGAACATGAGAGCAGAGTATTGCTTCAAAGCTGGAAACCTTCCATAGGAGCCTCACACTGCTGGAAAATGTACTGCTGCTGGCTAAGGTCAACCTGGGGTGCAATGCTGCTGTCCTCATCCTCTGTCCCGAAGTAATGCTCAATAAGATCAAAGGCCTTCTGGTAGATCTCCTGGTTTTCATGACTCTGTAAGAACTCAATTTTATCCAGACCTAGAATAAAGAATAAAGGACAATCTGTTATCTGTTGGAAATTCCAATGAAACTGGAATTTCATGTCTCCTTCTTTGAGGTAAAGGAAGACTCGTCTCTACTTATATCTCATATGCATAGGAAGTACTGTTGGAAATTACATCTGAATGTGATTATTATAAACTGACATCTTAAACACATATGCAAGCAAAAGCCCGTCCCCAGAAGCACCAATTTACACAACAGTCACCATATCATCCAATGCCTAGGGCCAGAAGTGTTCCTACGGGACTGTACATATGGCCTATCTATCTAGGGTCTGAGCTATCCAATACCATTTCAAAAATCTGTAATAATTTTATATCAGTCAGAACCAATTTCTATTGCTTAAACCAAGAAGTCTGACTAGAACAATTAGTCAACACATTTCTTTAAAGTTCAACCCCAACTAGGCTTCCTTGTACTTGTAGCCATAAGCAGTCTAACAGCTACAGCAATACCAGAAATAAATATTACCATTGCTCAAAGGAAAAATACATATTCATTTACATATACATATTAAAATGTATATAAGCCAAAAACTAAAAAGTTATCTCTGGAGAAAGATCTCTGGGTAGTAGAGGAACATTTTTCTTTTTCGTACATTTCAAAATTCCTTACACTAAGCAGATATCTTTTACAATCAGGATTTTAAAAATGATAAACTGTTAAAATCATTTTGGAAAATAATTCTGTATTAGCTGATAAATTTGAAGATGAACATACTCCACAACCTCTAGTTCCAATCTCAGGAATAAACAAACCCTAGCACAGTGGTTTTCAACCATGGCTATAAATTAAAATCACTAAGGAACTTAAAAGGTTAAAGTACATTGGTAAACTGATGATTAAGAATACCGTTAAGACTGTTCAAAGAATGAAGAAACCAAAAGGCAAATAGTTACTCTACGAGATGAGACTGTTAGAAACACAGGAGCTGTGGGATGCAATTCAAAATCAGCACTCTCAATCTTAGAAAAGGAGTCAGGCATCGTTTACAGTATATATGAATGTTCTTGAGGATCAGTAAGAATATGAGAGTACCCACAAGGACAAGCAGTCAGGGAAGCAGGAAGATCCTAAGAGCCCTGTGTAAAACAGGCTAAATTGAAGGGCACTTGTTTCTCTTCACATCTACAACACATTATTTTCCAATTCTGCACACTAAACATTATCATTATCATAAGCAAACAAATTTTTTCCATTTGCTAATGACAGATGTAGACAGGCCAGAAAAGCAAGAAAAGAAAATAAATAATTCAGTACATCTATTTAATACTCTATCTTACCATAAGCTTCTTCAATCAAAGCACAGTAAGGATTAATGCCAGTGCCATTTCTTTTGGCTTCTTGTTCTCCAAGCCTCAGGATATTTTCCAAGCCATTTAGGGCAACCTGTACAATCTTAAAGTCCATGACTGTGAGGAGGTCACAGAGTGGCTTGATACAACCAAGTTCTACGAGGTACCTAAATTAATAAAAAGAATAATTTAGTCAAACAAAGCTTTACATTTCATAAAACTTTTATTACGTTGGTGAAAGGGTCATCCTCCAACTGACTGCAGAGATAAAAATAGGCACCCATTCAACTATACAAGCTATAACTTATCACAGAAAAAGCTAAAACTAAATTAAAACCAGTTCTCTGACAGCCAGTTCCATTTTTTTTCCCTGCACAATTACTGGACTCCAAGAAACTGGAATCCTCTTACTCTGAATATGAGCAACTTATCAAAATAGAGTATTTTGATTAATTTCATCTTTGTTTCTATAGGTAACTATACCTCTGAAACATGACACACTGGCGTTAAGGCCAGCACAACAGGCCCAATAGGCCAATTCTATTTTATACAAAGAACTCTTAAAAAAAATTAAAGAAATGTAAAAAATGGGCAAATGATCTGAACATATACCTCACCAAAGATATACTCATGGCAAAGAAGCATATGAAAAGATGCTCAACATCATATTTCATTCAGGGATTGCAAATTAAAACAATGACACTATAAACTATTAAAATGTCTAAAATCCAAAACACTAACAAGGATCTGGAGCAACAGAAACTCTCATTTTTTTGCTGGTGGGAATGTAAAATAGGATAAATCACTTTGGAAGAGAGCTTAGCAGTTTTTTACGAAGCTTTCCACATGATCCAGCAATCATACTTCAAGACATTTACCCAAGATGAAAACTTATATCCACACGAAAACCTATACACGAATATTTACAGCAACTTTATAACTGCCCCAAACTGGAAGCGACCAAGATGTTCTTAAACAGGTGAATGGATAAACAAACAGAAGTACATCTAGACAATGGAATGTTATTCAGTAATAAAAAGAAATGAGCAATCAAGCCATGAAAAGACATGAAAGAACCTTAAATGCACATTGCTAAGTGAAAGACGCCATTCTCATAGGACTCCATACTTATATGATTTCAAGTATATGATATTCTGGTAAAGACAAAACTTTTATAAAGACAACAGAAAGAAAAGTGGTTGCCAGAGATTTGAGGAGTGGTAGTAAGGGAGTAGTGATAAACAGGTAAAGCAGAAAGGATTTTTAAGGCAGTGGAAATAGTATGTGTAATACAATGGTAGAAACATGACATCATGCATTCATCAAAAGCCTATGTATTTGTACAACACAAGAAGTGATCCTTAATATAAACTATGAACTTTAGTTAATAATGTATCAGGATTGGTTCATTAGCTTTAACAAATGCAACCACACTAATATTAACAGAGGAAACTCAGGAGAGAGAAGTACACAGGAACTCTATTATCATCTTGAATTTTCCTATAACTCTGAAAGTATTCTTAAAAAAGTCTTAATTTTTTTAAAAAGTAGTTTTATGTCTTATTTAGCATTACTGACTCAATAGTTAATTTAACAGTATTGTGCCTAATTTTATTTAAACACTTCCTGACAAGACTACATGTCCTATGAACAGACTAGGTCAGTCATCTAGGTGTAAAGCCATTTCTGACCATTTATTTCCTCTTCCTTTACACCATATTTTAGTCACCAAAATCTTCAACACAGCTATATAATTCTAATTTTCTTTAAAAAAAAGTTAAGCCTCATTTATGATTATAAGTGTTATTTGTTATAAACTTGAAAAACACATAAAAGCATTCAGAAAAATAAAAAGTGCACAGAGATAATCACTACTATTACATCCCAGCTGTGCTACATACAAGTTGGATGACCTTTGACAAGTTATTTTATCTCTCTGTGCCTTGGTTTCCTCAACAGGAAATCTGGGAACCAGATTTATTAAAAAGTCGATTGCTAAACCTCAGCAAAATTTTAGGTTAGTTAATTAAATTAAATAATGACTTAAACATCTGCGCTTAAACTTCATTGGTCTACACAAGCAAGTCTATTGAACACCAATAGAGACTTATTCAGAATCTCCAAACTGTCCTCAAACTTGATTCTGGTCTACTCTTGATGTGATCTTTTCTCCCCACTAAAAATCTTGGCTGACTTCTGATCCTTATATTGTGTTTAAAAAGTTCATTTAGTTTTTGTAACACTATCTAGTTGTAGAAATCTTATATTATGAAAACCAGTGTACTGAAAACTTAATTGAGGATTAAAAACACATTTTAAGGTTGTCAGAAAGCTTCTAGAACCTATATATGATTAGTTAAATGAGTAATTTAAGTATGAACTATAAGACTGACTAAACGTTATTAAAAAACTCTACCCAAAAATATGCTAATAAGTAAATCCAGAGTTCTGAAGATTTTATTTGCAAAATATGGTATCAGTACTTTGTATTCTGGCATAATTCATTTAATGAATTCTAAGTTCTGAATTCTAGCCATTTAAAAATTTTACCACAGATTAACAGAAGACTACAAACAGAGCAGATGACAACTTTCCAAGGATACACAAGATTAAAAATTGTGCTTTCAGGTCAGTAGTGGCATCACCGAGTCAGCTGATACTACCATTCTTTAAACACTTGCAAGATCAGAAAAATTTAAGGTGTTATTTTCTGATGCAACCACTTGTCTTTGGAGACTTAAGACCACCAGAGTGGTATTGCACTATTGATGTAAGCTTCTCCAAAGACAACAATTTACACCTAAAAGCAAAACAAGTGACCAGGGCATCTGGGCTGTGTTGGAATTGAGAAGCTATTCTATTTTGAGAAAATCTTCAGGTTAAGTTTGAATACTTGTAAAGATGACTGGAAAACAGCATGGAAAACAAGCACAAGCTATGTTTAAGACTGGGAGTGGCTACCATGAGTATTGTATTTTGAACATCTGGATAAAGTGATCACTGGTCATCAACGCTAGCTGTCTTTTGTGACAGAAAGGCTACCATTAAGAAAATTTTTCTGGGTAAAGAAATCTATTCCATAAGAATACATTACTTGAAAAATGAATTATATTTCTCAAATTATTTTAATGTTTCAAACCTGAGAGTCAATCTAAATCAGTAATTTTACATTTAAGAGTTCCTTTAGGAAGGAGAAATTTATGGGGAAGAAATCGAGATACTCTAGAGTGAAAGTGAGTTTTGAGAGACAGAATTGATAAAATCAGATTTCTTTAGATGACCAAAAAACTCACCGTGTCTAAAACCATCTCCCTCAAATAGGATTTTGCTTCCTGTGTCCTTATTTTCATCAACAGCACCAATATTTTCTCCAGTCATCTCTAACTCTTCCCTTTCCTTTGTACCTATAGCCTGCTACCAAGAACTACAGATCCTGCTTTCCCATATCCAAACCCACATTTCATGCTACAGTTATTATCTTAATCTTGGCTATCACTGCACACTAAACTACTGCAATGGCATCCTAACTTCTCTTTGTTCTCTCTTCAGAACACTGTCTTCTTCATTTCACTCTCTAGGTTAAAGATACTCCAAGTCTTCTCAGTACCTAAGACGAAGGCCTTTATCCCAGTTTTAAAAGTCCTTCAATTTCTTAATTCCTTACCCTCGCAAAAGAATAATCAAGAGGAAGATTGATTTGCCTCTTCCAAAACATTTACTATGTTTATTCCCTCACACTTCTTCTCATGCTATTCCTCTCTCCTCTAAAATTGCCAAATCTCCACCCAAATGGCAAGTTTCATCTCTTTCATGATACTTCCTCTAATTCCACGCAACATTCTTTATCATTCTTAAGAATAGTAGGTATTAGCTATATTGAATCTAGAATTGTGGATATTTTCTGAGTTATTCTAACTGGTTCTTGCATCTAAATCTTGTCTCCTCAACCAGAATGAACAGATAAAATCTGGTTTTTATAATTTGGATTGTAACATTTTGTAATATTTCAAGAAAACTCTTCATCTTCAGAAAACTGCTAGGATGTTGATTAACTTAATTACAATAAATAGCTCTGCTGAATTTTAAAAAGGGATAGAAGCCATTCTAATCTTCTCTAACAGCAAAATACCCACGAATACTTTGATGAAAGAGACCACAGTATTTTAAAATATGTATGCATACAGTTTAACCATTTCAATTAAGAAAACATATTTGGTATATAACACAGACAATTAATAATTATAAATTTGAATTTGAACATAAAACCTGACTTATCAGCTGTTCAACTAACTTCTGTATATATTACACATTACTGCCATCTAGTGGTAGCACACTTACAATTATAGAACATACACAGTACATACGTTGAGGGCTTGAAATTGCTAATAAGTTCTGTGATTTTAAGTGAAACGGCATATAACAAAACTAATTTTATCACAGGCTAATTGATATAAACAAGAGTTCAGTTTCTGTGTTATAATGAAACATTATTCAAGGACCTGCTATATACCCCAGAACCAGAATCTGGAACCTTGTATATACCCCAGAACCAGAGGCTGGAAAAGACCTACTCTCATAAAAACGTGCTTCTGAAGAACACTTGAAGTCTTCCTTGAATAACCTGTCCATGATGAACTTTACTGAAATAGCTATTGCATGTGTTAAACTACTTACGATTTTATTATTTCTAGTAAATACCTCTTATTTTCTGTCCCTGACCAATTTCTGAAATCTTAGCACTACTTTACCTTCATTTTAAAATTTCCAATAAAGCACTAAATATTAGCATTGGTTGAGTACTTACCTTTAACCCACAAAGCAAGAATATGAGAGGTAGCTGTTTCCCTGATATTACATGTGAGTAAGGGGCTGTTGCTTTAACACTCATTAAAAACCATCTTCTCATGTGAATTCTCCATAAAGTAAGTTAAGGCAAGCTAAGAGTCTAGAGTCAATTTTTTCTTCATTGTTACCTTTTTTTTCCTATCTGAAATACTGGATGTCCATAATTTAGCATTTCATTATATGATGTTCCTTGGAGGAATTGATTCTATCCATATTTATGCCTTCAAGATTGTAAGCTGTTACCCAAGG
The DNA here is from genome assembly GCF_000325575.1 of Pteropus alecto. Classification (NCBI taxonomy): domain Eukaryota; kingdom Metazoa; phylum Chordata; class Mammalia; order Chiroptera; family Pteropodidae; genus Pteropus; species Pteropus alecto. The sequence continues at coordinate 2,326,600 of NW_006431048.1, forward strand.
GGCCATTTAAGTCTCAATCTAATAAATATCTCCCTTTACTGACTACCACAAAACTTTAGGAGACACTTGCCTCTACTGAACTTGGCACTTAGTATTCTAAGACATACTTCTCTTCCAAGGCTGGTCTAATTCCAGTACTAAGACATCTAAACTGGAAATCACAAGAGTTAGACTCTAAAGATTCTACAAGTAACCTTCTAGATGACCCAAGATGTTTCTGACCATGCAGCCACTGAGTAGGATGAAGCCACCCCTATATTTCTATTGCACCTCAAACCTCAACTGTGCCTTATTTACATCCCAGAATTATTTTCAGCAAGAAGGAATGGGAAAGATAGAAGGAATTAAATATACATTTGAATCTAACTATGAAACTGAGAAAAATCTTCCGAGAGGCTACAATTAGCAGTCGTAATTGGTAAACACAATATTTTTTTCCTTTAATTTATAAGCTGCTACCTGGCTAGTACTTACTTGATCTGTTCGGCTGATCCTCCGGAAGTTGCATTTGTGATGGCCCAAGCTGCTTCTTTCCTTGTCCGAAACTCAGCAGTTTGTAATATACTAATGAGGGCTGGGAAAATGTTGGCATCTATCACAGTCTAGAAAAAATTAAATGGAAAGGGAAATTGTAAGATTTATAAAATATTTATGATGCTAATTATTACTTTTCAAGCCAGTTTCATTAATGACAGTTAAAAATATATTGGAAGAGGTGAAGTCTTCATTATCCCTAACCTTTTGGCTATACTTGGTATCCATGATAGTCTATGACCTTGTAATCTTCTAGTTTTCTCTAAGTTTTCTCTTTTATTGTCCTCTCTTGTCCCATCCACAAGAACAAATTATAAAAGTTCAATTCTCTGTTCCTCTGCTATTCTCATGTCTCTCATATAGCATCCACTCTGACATGCATATTGTAACTCTCTGAAACTCATCTCTCATTGGAGCCCCAGCCCAGGGTGGGCAACAACTTACTTTAGATTTGCTAACTGCCTCAAACACACCATCTCCCCTCTATATCAGGTCTTTCAAACCTCTCTAGTTCACAAAGGCTCTTTTTGTATGTTTGTTTGTATGTATATATGTATGTATGTATGTATGTATTCTAAATTCAGTAAGTCTCCATTTCTTTTACACTTTTAATTTAAAACGTCCTCAGTCCATCTTTTCCTTTCATTTAGCACTGCCGCCATCCTATTCCAAGCCGCCACCTCTCACCCACTTTACCAGAACAGCCTTAGCTGGAAGAGTACTTTTACTCAGTCCCTCTCATATTCTAATACTAGTCTTCCTCAAATTATGTTCATGTTTCTCCTAAAATGGGTTATTATTTCCTGTATCAAGAAACTGAAAAATTCTATATAAGAACCCGGTGGTAGCAGGCAATCAATTGTGGCTGAAATCATCTCATATACATGCTATAAATTACAACAGCCAACAATCTCAGTTCCTGACAGCATTCTGTTAGGGGATAACTAACCCATGCTTTCCTGGTAAAGATGAGCGACAAGACACTTCATCGTGGTCCTGCCATTTACTAGAGGTACCCTTGAGCAAATAATTTTATTTTTCTAAGCCTCAGTTTCATTTTTTTTTTTTAATAATATAATACCATTTTTATTTATTTTTTAAATTAAAATTATTGAGATGACATTAGTTAATAAAATCATATAGGATTCAAGTATACAATAACATGTTCAGCTTCATCTTTAAATGAGAATGTTGAATTAAATGACCTCTATGATTCCACTCAACTCAAAGTCCCATAAATTTGTGTTTTCCAAAGACTGTTGTTCCAGTCTTTCTCATGGCCTATACTGAACTATTTGGCCCACTGCTAGTCTTCCACTTGGGTTACTCTCTCACTGATGTAAGAACAAAAGTAAAGGGCAGATAACCAGTTGAAGAAAACCTGGTCGCCAAAGGCTCATGAAAAATTAAAGAATTCTAATACATGAGTCCACTAGAAAATAAATATTTTACTTAGCAAGAGTAAAGCTAATCTATTCAGCATAAAATCCAACAAAACACTACAAAAATGCAAGACACTATTTCCCAGATCTTGACAAATCATCAAATGTTAAAGGCAAAAAGAAAAACCAAGGCCTAAGTTTAAGTTTCAAAAGATTTAACTTCTTTAAAGTAGGATTTAAAAAAGTTAAAAGTACTAAATAAAAGTTAGGTGAAAGTTAGGTCTCCAAGGCAATAATATATTTTAAAAGTAGAATGAAAACTATCTTATCAATAAAATACATAAAAATGACAGGTGTTATAAGATTACCTGAATCTGTGCCCTATTTCCAGCTGTGATATTAGATATTGTCCAACATGCTTCCTTTTTGATAGATTCCTTTGGGCTACTCAGCAAGTGCAATAAACTCTGCAGAGCTGAGCAATTCAAAATTACCTGAAAAGTTTGAAAATTTTAGTTATTGTATTGATCCAAATATAAGTAAATCTTTAATTCAAAATTGATTTTAGAAAAAAAGACAAAAAATCTTCCCTTGAAATTTTGGCAACAACTTTATATACATAAATAACTTTTCACTGCTAAAAGAATTCGTTTCTAAGATTATCAAAGCAATTTCATTGTACACATTCTCATTCTCAACTATTAAAAGTGTAATTAATAAGGCACAAAAATGTATTCATTAGGAATTTACTTTTCTTTCCCTGCAGAACATTAAAATGTTTTGGATGGGTAATATATCAAGCGGCCAGAAATTCAAAAGTAGTCTCAGATTTTAAAATCCTCTGATAACTCTATCTGGTAGTCAATGACCCAATACATACTTAACAGGTGCTTTATTGGATATCAAAAGAATATGCCCTCAGCTATGAAACAGCTTACGAAGGTGAGGTAGGTATGACAAATACACATGAAGGAGACAGATCTACTCTTCTGATGCTCACAGAAACCATTTCAAGTAGGAGTAGTGGGAAACAAACCCGCCTAACCAAAAGGATAAGTTAAATCACAAGAGAACCTAAAATTGCTAAAAAGGTCATAACAGATATAGTGAAGGTATTAAAAGTACTTGCCTAAGCTAACATTTTAAACAAACCTTAGACAAAGTATCAATTCTCCCCAATAATATGAAAATTGGAAACTATAATAGAAACATAATCAAGAGGTTCAATGTACTGTTTTTGAAGGTAAAAAAATAGTTGCTACTTAGTCATACCTGTGTCTGAATATCATCCCCTGTGACAATGTTTCCCACAGCCCGTAAAGCAGGAGAAACCACTTTATAATCATTATGCCTGCAACCATAAAAAGAAATGTTATATCAAACAATTCTATCCTTAGTCTCTTTTCCTTAGGGCTGGAGTCCAAACCAAATAATATGTACAGGATTTTAGAATAGAAAGGTACTTATGCTTGTTACCAAGGGAACCTTATCATGATGATGGAATGTTTGGTATCCCCTAGAGGAGCTGTCTCCCTTTATTTAGTATTTTTGGATAAAATTTAAATACTACAAATTTTTCCTAATCTTTCCCAGGTATTCCATTACCTGGATTCCAAATTTTCCCTCTCATTCTTTCATATAGTTTTCATTTACTCTTTACTTGGTCTCTGTGGTTGCTGAGATAACAGAGCAGAAAGTAGTTAACATTTATACAGCACTTTTAAGTTTTATAACTTGTATAATTTTCAGAGTTAAATATATCCAACAGTTAATATAACTTGAAAATAAAAGCCAGGCTTCACACTTTAAATAGTGAACTCATTCTACTAAACCACGGCTGACTTATTGGTCCAAAAAAACCCTCCACAAAACCCCTTATACTTAAAGACAAATATTGAGTCTGGATTTCAGGCTAAATAAGTTACCTTTAACTTTCCTTAAAAACCCTATTTTCTCTCTCCTTTAATAAGCCCGATTACTCTTCTCAAAACTGTGCCAGTTCCTTCACATTTATTTTAAAATCACATGACTAAAAAGAAATTGTTAAGACACGTAGTAATCCAGAGACTAAAGAGTACAAAAGATTACTTCTCATATGTTGTACTTCTAACCTTTGTAGCATTCTGCTTTTAATTCACAATAGCATTATGCTACTGATCTGCATCCAGTGTGCAGGCAGCTAAAATTCCAGGGTTTTGCATTGTGTATATTATACTTATCTAATCCATTCCACGTGTCACATTTGGAGCAATGTCTCCTTGATCTACTTTGTACTTATGTCAATTAAATTTTAAGTGGCTTGTAACTGTATCATTTCCCCATTATGTTAATCACTCTAATTTTTCCCCACAGTATTATCTGAAATTTTGATTATACAGTCTCAAATTATCTATGCCATCAGTAAATCTTACACTCCATTAATCAAAGGCATCACCAAAGAGATAGACCAAAATAAAATTCCAAGTATGACACCAGTCTAGATTAATCTCTAAGTCAGACAGAAAGATAAGAAATGACTATTTTTAGTGGCAATACGCCTTTTGCTAGCCAGTGGTTGGTCTCAAGTCATTAAGCATGAGATGGAATTACACAGATCAGCTTTTCAAGTGTTTCTGAAGGACTGTTAATAGCGGAAGAGTGACAGGTTCTTTAGAAGCCACAAAACAAACAGATCTGACTTCAATATAAACAAGTAACAAAGAACAGCAGCCCAAAACACAATCAATCAGTATAATGTGCTAATTAATATTTGAGTTCAGCAACTAAAAAACTAATATAGAGTCAAAAAAGCAGACACGCTTTCTTAAAGATAACTTACATCAGCAGCTCCACAAGTCTTCTACATACTCCTGCATCAATGACTGCTTGAATTTTATCATTGGGTCCATCTGATAGATACGAGAGGGCCCAGCAGGCATCAGCCAGTACATCAGTGTCACTAACAAATAGCAACCAGGAAAGTACATTCAGACAGGGGGAAACCTGAAAAGAAAAAAAATGGTATGATCATAAAATTCAATAAAAACCAGAAGTGAGGCAAGAAACTCCAGAAAGCAATGAGGCACATACTTGGTGACTTTTGGGGTGATCAGTACTTTTAGAGATAGAGTAGCAAGCAACCAAGTGGCATTTTCACCTTTGAGAATGCTGTCAGTGGCCTTGCTGCTTACTTTGATGAGGTGTTCAGAGCCCAAGGAAAATAATTTCAGAGAGCGAAGTTGAACATATACAAAATTCTCAGAGATTCCTTGTCAAAACATACTCATCGCACACCAAAAATATAAAGGAACTTTCATTAAGTGCTAAAGCTAGGAATTTCTGCGTATTAGATACTTTGTTATGAACAAAAACTGCTAGGTTTTAAGATCAATTGAGTTTATGGGTAGTAAAAATTTATCGCAAATTAAAACAAAAACAAAAAAAGCTCAATTTCTCTAGAAACATAATTTTTGATAAAATTTAAAATGTTAGAATTTTATTATCTCTTTTGTTCACATTAATATTGGTTACTACACTCTAATTGTACTTTTCATGCCAATTTCCCACAAGCATAATCCTCACCTTTGCAAATTCTGGAGGTGGACTTTTCCCTCTACAGAGATTAGACAAAGCCCATACTGCATTCCGGGTCATGGTCAGGCGATTTTGCTTTGAAAATAACCTACAAATATGATGATACAATGGTAAACTATACAATGAACATTAATTCTCTGATGACGTAATATATAATACTAAATATTTTCTCTAGAAAAATAAAATTTAATTCTAACACCACTAATTCAGAATTTTGGGACTAGAATTAGACAGGATGCCTGAAGAAATGATCTGAACAAGTTAGTAAGAAAGTGTCTATAAGGAAAATGTTTTCCAAAGATGCTGCTTTCTGAAGAACGTCCCATATTTTTATCATTCCAAAAAAAAAAAAAATAGAAACTTACTGCAAAAGAGGGGGAAGAATATTGCAATCTAAGACATAGTCCCTGCACATGGTACTATCTCCAGCAATGTTGCCGAGAGCCCAGACTGCCTGTGAAAGAATTATTCATTAATGACAGTTGTATAGTTTAAGTTTCTTGTAACTCTTTCAAAAAGATACCAATAAATGACAGCGACTCTTTACAAAAATTATATAGTAGCTAATGAACATTGGTATTATACATGAATATTAACACCCCTAAGTTCACTCATCAAGGCGTTCAAATGAAGTGGTTGTGGGACTGGGGAAAAAAGATCAATATTATAAAGTGTACATGTGAACACTCATGGTAGTTAAGTTTATTAAAGGAAGGAACCAGTTCTTCTATATATTCTTTACCTTCAGAGAACCTATCCCTATGTAACATTCCATACAGCCCTTAGTACAGAGCAGATATTCACATGGCTTACTCAGCTGATTAAAAATGTATTTTAAATTTGCTTACAAAAAAATGAGTAAACAAAGCATTCGAGAGAATTAGAATGCAGAAAATTTTAGTGAAATTTTGGGGGTGATGGATGCTAATTATCTTGAGTGTGATGATAATTTCACTGGTGTATACATATGTCAAAGCTCATTAAATTTAAACATATGCAGATTATAGGTTAATTATATAGCTATAGAAGAAAATCATTCTCATTTGGTAGTGACTTATATTTATGAATCTGATAAAGTTTGCAGTAATAAAAAATTCAAGTTTTCTAAGTCTTTTTCTGCATTAAAGTGGCAAAAATCATTTCAATCGACACTAGAGATTACTATATGACAAAGTTAATTAACTGCTTACCTGGTGTAAAAAGTATATCTACAGGGTTTAAAGAATTTCAGGGTTGGAAAGGAAAATGGTTTTATGAATTCCTGATATTATTAAGTCTGCCTATATTTACCATAAAATTTTCTATTTTGGTTAAGTTGAGATTTCTAGAACACTTCCTGTGATGAACCATGGATTGTTATAGGCAAGTGCTAAAACTGAGGCTCTGAATATAAGACTGAAGGGAAAATTTGTATTCTTTCACCTATTTCTCTTTGTTTCATTTGTTTTTTTTACCTGCTCTTGGACATCTTCAAACTCTGAGCTCAGCAACTCTATGAAGATAGGCACAGCTCCTGCCTGAATCACAATCCGTGTCTGAAGAGAATTTCCTGAAGCAATATTTGTCAATACCCAAGCTGATTCAAACTATAAAGATAAAAATAATTTCATTATCTTATTAGAATTTAATAGTTTGTTTACTTATAACAATAAGGTTTTCTGTACATGAAGAAAAGAATCTGAGATCAATATTTGCATATAATCAATCTATCCAGCAAATACTGTATTTAATTTTAAAAGAAGAATTCCCAGAAGAAATACCTCAGCAGCCTAGAGAAATATTCAGGGTGTCTAAATTTTCAAATCAAGGCAGAGCTGACAAGAGACTATAAAAAGAATGAAGGAGTGCTTCATATGCTGATATGGAACAATTTCCCAAGATATAAATTTTTTTAAAAATGCAAAAGAGTGTACATTAATATGGTTTCATACTATACTACATTTTCTAAAAGGGTTAAGAAGGAACGTATGCATTAATTTACTTATTGCACAAAATATGTCTGGAAGAAGTCACAAGAAACTGTAAATACTTGTTACCTACGTGGAAAACTCAGGGTGAACTGGGAACAAG
>NW_006431048.1:2334180-2339156 GCF_000325575.1 Pteropus alecto
TCACTGTAAACTGTGCCTTTTGCTTTAAATCATGTACATTATCTAATAAAAAATAAAATTAAATAATTTATATAGGAGAGGTAAAGTGAAATGGGGAGATGTGGTTACTGTAAAATGTACAAAATATAAGCAGAGTGAAAAAGGGAAAAGATATTTTAAATAATAATAAGCAGGCCCAAAGGAGTTAACAGGCATACAATCAGTAGAAATGGCAACTTCAGAGTGTAAGAGCTTCCAACAGATGAGAAGGCTCCAAACTAAGGCACAGAGGTAGGACTTTTTTCAAAGAACATTCTTTAAGATTGATAAACTGGTAAACAGAAGGTATGAAGAAAAACTATGGCAAATGAAAAATGCAGGTAACATTTCTACCCATCTCTACAGTAACCTACTCTTTAATCTAATATGAAGAAATCTAGGAAAAATCTATTAAAATCAAAGAATGAACTCTTAGAATTCTATTTTAGTTAGGAGTTCTTAATTAAACTTTAGTCTTGTTTCCTTCTCCTGTTTTGTTTTCTTTGTATCCTTTACTGAAGCATATACACACAAAAAAATTCAGTGGTATGCTCCTTGAATGAGAGATCAATAAAAGTCATCAAAAAATGGAGTTGTGACTCTTCTAAGCTTTTGGTTCAACTGAAATGCAGTTGTCATATGAAAAACTAAAACATCTATCATAAGTGGGGGGGGGGAGACGGAAGAAATGAGAAGACGATCTGATTAGCACAGTCCAAAGGCATATGAATGGCAGCAAATTCACAGCAGAAGACAATTAAAGAAGAAAACATTCAAAGAAATCTTTACATCTAAGATATACAAGTGAGATAAAGTATATCTCACTTTTAAACACTATCACAAAAATAAAAATTCATCACATATCATCTCTAATTAAATCACTACTGAAACCAATGCTCAAACTCTTTTCAGTGTCTGAATTGAAATTTTACATTTGTACAGTACTTTCTATTTTCAAAGCATTATTCACATAATCTCAGGTGTTTCTTCACAACCACCCAGAGAAGCCTGGCTTTTCTAGTTTATCAAGAAAAAGATCCAACAATCTGTCTAATGATTGGAGTAATGTCACACAGCCAAAGAGAACTAGCTTATAGCCTCCTCTTCTAATATACTTACGTAGCCAGCCTCTCTCTCTGGCTTCCTCTTTCACAGTTTCCTCTCTGACATATATCTGTAATATTGACAAGAATCTTTCCAATTGTAGTTTTGGTCTCTAGGGCCACAAATTTCAAATTAACAATATGCCAGATTATTTAGTGGGTACTAAAAAGAAAATGCAGTTCACCTAATATGTCATTTCTTTTGCTTACTAGGAAAATAATTAGTAAAACAGAGACGTATGATGTGAGTACGAAAGCAAACTTTCCTACCAGAAGCAGCTCAAAGTTCAACAGAGTAGTCAGATACTGCAGAGACTAAGTCAAAGAAATAAAAACTGTGAGAAAAAGCAAAAATCTGTAAAGAATGAGCAAGCTCAGCATACATACCAATCTATATCAAAGAGAAAACAAATTGCAGTGTGATTTTAATGCAAGGGAAATAGTAACAATAACCTGGGTAGATAAAAAATATATTAAAGACTTATCAATGAGAATAGTAATTGCTGCCATAGTTCAAACTGCTATTTGTCTCATGACCAATGGTCTCACAGGAAATGAGAGGGAATTCCAGATGTTACTGAAGTAAATAAAATGAAGAAGCAAAATAAAATAAGAGTGACAATGATTAGGAAAATTAGGAATAAGTGAATAATAGCCTGAATATGGAAGGAAGAAAACTGGAAATCAAGACATCTCAGCAAAAGAAGAAATGTACCAGAGTGAAGTTTATTACTAATAAGTACACAATGATGATAACCTCAGAACAGAAAGAAGATTCAAGGTCTCTCGTGGTAAGAAAGGAAATCAGAAATTAGTTCTGCCATTACTGGAGACACAAACAGATGAATACCTATAACCAGAAGGCCACAGAAAACTCAATCATATTCATGCATTAATAAGGCATTACAACATACACACATGGTGCTCATTAATGTTTTTCCTCATAAAAACTCATCAAGCTTTATTTGTGCAATTTTCTATACCAAGATGTAAATGTGTGTGATATATATGTAGATATGTTTGAATGAAAGAAAGGAGAAAGAGAAAAAAAGTTACAACCCCATGAGTATAGGCCCATGCTAAGGTGTTGGAAGATGCAACTTTCAAATGTGTTTAATATTAAGTATGTTTTTAAAAAACTATTGTACTGTGAACTTTGTAACTTCTCTTTTCACTGAGTATTGTGGTCACTTTTTTGGTTCTTTTTAAAGTTTAAGCCTTGGGTCCTAGATTAGAATTTAACAGAAAAAAAAAGAGTTGTGAAATGGGAAAGCCCAGAGTTGATAGCAAAAACAATTGTATAAAGTTATGAGAGAAATGGCCAAAAACATAAGTAACCATGTGACTCAAAAACAAATCAGTAACATGAAATGGAAAAAAAAAAAAAACAAACCTAAGAAATGGTACTACCTAAAGTAATAAATGGTAGTCAAAATACCCATCATCTTTACTTCTATGTCCTTTTAAGTGTTCCAAGGAAACACATGATGTTCCATCATGCAAGGAAACGACCTGTCATGCAATTCTGATTGCTTATAAATTTTAATTCCATTATTTTTCACTATCCATAACTTGATAAATAAGGCCACAACTGAAATCTGAAAGGCATACTGAAGATTTGATATTTTCTCTCTTTCCTTCCTCAGTGTCTACCTTCTGGTGCTCAGTTCCTTAAATAAGGAAAATGAAAATCCAAAGCTGAAATACTTCTGACCTCCTATCAAGTTTCCCACTCCAGGTTGAGGTACGCCTGGTTCCCTTTCTCCAATTGGATCAGGACTCTGTTGCTGGCCACTTGCCGGGTCCACTCTGGTTCCTAGCAAATGCCAGGCTCACCTGGAGAGCAAGTGAAAAGAAAGGCTCACATCAGAAAAATAAACCCAGATATCAAACTCTGCAGAGAACAGCGCCTGAGTCACCTGAGCACCTGAGCAAGAAAGGTAGAGGGTAATACAATATGGGAAAAGATGTAGGAGGATGAAGGCTTACTGCAGTTTATCACATTAAGCTTACAGAAGGGATGAGAGAGGCAGGAATGGAGAAACTATACCATTTCAAGTTTATGACTTTAAGAGGAGTATCTATCTAAATATTTTTATAAGCTTCTGTAAGGTTTGAGAATGTAACATCTCGGCACTGCAAAGGACAGTTCAAAGATGCTGGGCCTATAGAGTGGGTACAGGAAATACATCATAAGGCAGACCATCTCATGTCAAGGGCTCAAGTATGTCTGAGGCCTACATGTCATTGAGCTTGAGAATATTCTTAGCCGAATGGCACTGTTTGCTTCCAAAATCCTAGATTCCACCCATGTTCTTCTCATTTGAGGGCAAGTGAGTATCTCTGGGTAACAATGCCCAAATCAGGCATTTTTATCTTCCTGGTTTGAGGCACTTAACTGATTTGGGGATAAGGAAAGCCAGTAAAGTAAAGAGACCCTCCACTAGGATTCACAGTTCTTTATCTGTGAAATGAACAGATTGTTTGTCCAAAGGATTATTAGTGAGTTTAGCTATTATGACCATATATTATTAATCTCTTTTCTGAAGAGAAATAACAAAAGCCCCATTCCAAATACACACTATTCAATTTTCTAGTAAGCAGGCAGGAGTATCTCAGACAACTTACATCCTAGTGCTCTCCAAGAAAACAGGAAGGAGTACCCTCCAAGTTTCCCAGAGCACATCTAATAATTTGAGCATGAAGCCTCCTGGCCCTAAGGTCTCCACTAATATACTTGCTCCTTCTGCTTCTGGGGTACTCAAGGTTACCCATTAGTCACATTGGATAAAGAACACCATGTTGTGATTAAATGTACACAGAAGAAAAGCTGGGGGTGACATTTAGATAAACAAATTGGTTATTTCTCAGTCTTTGGACAGCTAAGGTAAAAATCATGAGGTGGTCACTTCCAGAGGAATCATTTCTCAATCTTTCAGCCTAATTACTAGTTTGCACAAGGGTGGAATCTGATAATTTAGATAGAAATAAATTAGAGATTTCTGAAGGCATTCATTCATCTTCAGATGTGTTAAAGATACAAGTTCTAGGATTACAGAATCAAAAATGATGTAGAATTTACATGTTAGCCAGGAGAGGGCACTGTCTGAGAGAACATACTATACTCTTTAGGGAGTACTAGAGAATGTAGAGATGGGATAACACTCATTCCTGTGACTTTTCATTTTAGGCCCAGGAGGTTATACCATCTTTCTTTATCATGTTAAGAAACTGGACCTCTGCAACCACCTATTAAAAACTGCTAGACCCAGGAATAAATTCGGTAACTCAGAACTACTCTGTCAAGAGATAGGACAGAAAACATTTTCACATGAACAAAACGGTAAGTTTCCCTACCTCCCTCCTCCTACAAAGCTTTTCAAATGATAAACTGCAGTAAGGCTCTTCATTTGGTTCCTCTGGTTCTCTTGGCAGGTTGCTTAGGGGCTCAGGCTCTGTTCTCTGCAGTGTTGGTTGTCTGGATTTCCTTTTTTTCTGAAAATAAGTCTTTCTTTCCTTGCATTCTAGGTGAATCTGATTATTTTTCAGATGTCCGGTGATCCTGGCCTTAGATGGAGACCAGAATTACAATCCGGAAGGCAGCTAGCAAAACAGAATCTTAATTCAAATATATTTGGGGATTAGTAAATGTCAAACTGGAGAAGAAAAACTGATGGGACACTGAAGTACTCTACCTTTTCTGGATTTCCTGTTTTTCCTCTGGAAGGAACTCATCACCGCAACAAAGAGAGTAAAAAAGGGAGAAAGATGGGGTGGAAGGAAAGGAGAGAAAATATCAAGACAAAGTATCAAGTCTTTTGAATTATCTACAATGCTCTGGACAGTAAGGAACCT
>NW_006431048.1:2339246-2356796 GCF_000325575.1 Pteropus alecto
AGAGTTGTCATTTACGAAAATGCCCCAATCCCTACAGCCTCAGAGGAAGGCAAAGCAAACAAAAGGGTGAAAGTTATCTTTATTAACTTTTATTAACTTGTTATTGGCAGATATTTATTTGGAAAAATAATCCCATTTTGTGATATACTTTGCACCTCAAAAATTTTAGTCTCTCTAAAGGGTCTGGGCCCTTCAGATTAGATCTTTCAAGTGAAAATTTAAGTATCACAGGTATTTGTTAAAGTATAGTATAGAAATTAATTCATCTGGTTACTCCAACAAAGTCTAGCTATTGAAAGATTACCAATATACTAAAAGATCCAACTTTATTTAGGAACAAAGTAGTATTTAAAAATTTCTAAATTACTCCCAGGATGAGAGTCAGTTGACAATGGTTCTTTTTATTTCAAGAACTATGCAATCCAGACATTGCAGAATGTCTACTTAGAACCCTATGTAATACAGTATTAACAGACTAAATTAACGTAACAGAAAGCATACAGACTCTTGATAAGGCTATCTCCTTGTCAACTCTTTTGGGATCGGGGAGAGGATTAGTTAGGACCAGATTTGGCAATAAGTGAACCTCTAATCTAGCCTGTGTTACACAGCCCTGAGAAAGCCAACGAGTATAATCTAAAAAGCTTTCGAAACCAAATTTTACATAGCCCACACTTAGGTCCTGTCTATAATGGCTCCTCTACTGCAAATAATTCCCTACTAGATAAGTATTATCCATAATTACCATAAAATAATCTTTTACATAACTAAAAATGACAAGAATTCTAAAGAGTTTTACCAAGGTCCTGGATGTTAAAACTACTAAAGAAACTTGCAATGGGATCGACAGAAACATCATCATCAAAAAATTAACTCTTTGCATACATTTTAAAAAGTAATATATCTGTATACAAAATGTAAATTCGGAAAGGGAGTTTTAAGATATGAGACAAGAAATAAAAATGGTTCGCACCTGCAGTGTACAATTCTCTTTTCGTTTGAGGAACTCCACAAACCTGGCCACTACTCCTGGTGTGCTGATGACTTCATCAATAGGAGGATTAGGTTCTGTCTCCCCATAAAATAACAAGAAGAAAAACAATTCTTTGATTTCAGTGCAAAGACTTTATAGCTCAAAATTACTTCATAATATCCCTCCCTCCATTTTAGCATCTCTTTCATGGAAATCTAAAAACAAACCAAAAAAAAATGTAAAACTGAGTTTGGTCACTTTGAAACTGGGGTAGCTTGAGAGGTTTCACAATAACGTAAGCCTTCACATGGAAATGATCAGCAAAATGCAAAATTAAAATTATCACCTCTACTATTTAGAAAACTTAGAAAGTAGAGGAAAAACCATCTGAAGACAACGACTGTTATTATTTTGGCATACTTCCTTCTAGCCCTTTTGCTTTGTTTGTTTCATTATTCATCTATTTTAACATGAACTGTCCTAAGAAATTAGGAGATTCTGAGTGTGCTTGCAGGATTTAATTTTGCAGCTGTAGTGTTAAGTAGAAGCCAGCAACAATTGACCAAGGATGACTTGCCAAATTAATCTCATTTTCAACAACAGAGTATCTTAATAGGAAATGTACTAAACAATCAGCATAGTAATTTCACCAAGAGATTTGACAAAATGTGTGATGACATTCATGTAGCAATGTAAGAAAAATGGCAGCTGGATTACAGCACTACTAGGAATTCTTAGTCAAGTCAATGGTCTTACTGAAGGAGGTGCATAATGGTTCAGTGTTAATTTGGAGAGAGCTCAAATGACATGTTCTTTGCCTGGTTCGACACTTTTATCAATCACTCAAAAATAAACAGAATAAATCTGATACTCTCATAAAGCTGTTAATACATTAGATTACAGAACCAACATATAGAAAGAAAAATAAGCCAAAATTGGCAATACAGCAACAGGGGTAAAGCAAAACTCAGCAACTAAATCTTTTAAAAAGCAATTTAAGAGAAAATCCACATAACTTCACAGACAAAACTTAAAAACAGTTCATGAAGAAGAGTGCTAGAGAGTTTAGACTGCTGCAAATACAATGAAAAATTACTAAGACATGATTACTAAAATTACTGATGCGATCTTAGAATACAATATTGGAATGTAGTCTCAGGCCAGGGAAGGCAATCTCTCATCCCTGAGTAGTAACACATCTGCAATACTGTAATTCTAGTTATCACATTTTTAAGAGGGGTGACTGGCAAACTAGAATACATGCAGGAAATACATGCAGTAGTGGTGAAAGGCCTTAAAAAGCCACATTATGGGAGAAACCCATTAGGCTCAGCATGCTGAAAAGCGACACTTTTAGATGTATGGGGAAGGTGTACATTATAATGGCCTTCAAATATTTAATAAGTTGTCATGTAAAAAACAATTTTTTTTTGTTATGGTGGTAGGTTTTTACTCTAGTTAACCTCAAGGAATATACTAATTTATCACTAATAATTCCAAACAACAGTAACTTACTACTGGGGGGTCAGCTGTTTTGAGTATTTACTATTGACATTTTAACATGGTTCACAAGTTCCAGGGTTCTTTTAATTTGCCAGGATGACAAGAAGTATCATATTCCATTCTACTCTAATTATACAAAAGATAGTTTCCCTGACCACCGATAAATCCATACTTAATTTTAGTGATAAACTACTAACATTAAAATCAACAATCATTGCTCTTTCAAGTGATATTTTTAAACTTTTTCTTAAAAAAGAGTGGAATTCCTCAATATGAATTAACATGAAATATTGACTACTATTTGTTCACTTTAATGTTTTTTATAAAATAGTTCATAATGCTGCTTTCTGGTCCTGGTAAGATCACACAAATCAGTAAGGAAATCCAAAAGTTAGCCATGGCTCATAATTATTCATGTTTATATGTGTCCTTTTATTCTGTTTATAGGCACACTCCAAAGCAAGTTATCTGTGATGTGAAAACAGGTTATGGGAAAGTAGTGTTTTGTAAATAAATGAAAAAGTATACTTAACATATTCAGAACGCACCTTTTGAAAGTAGTTTTCTGAATTTTTGCGTCGCTGAAAGCTGTTGCTCTGGGCTATTGGAGAATATCATTTCAATCATGTCGGAAGTAATAACGCCACCCTGGGATCACAAACGAAAAGCAAATATAATGAAATTTTTACTTTAATTCAAAGAAAAACAAAGATAAATTGTGGCCAAGTTATTAAGTTAATCACATTTACCTAGAAGAATTACACAAAGGGAGGATAATCTTTTCATGTAGGAAAACATAAAATTATTAATAATGTGATGAAGCCTTATTCATCATTAAAAAGCTCACAACAGTGAGAAAGTAGTAATCTTAATAAATACTAAGACAAGGTGTTTTATTATTCTTCCTCTCCTTGTTCATTAAAGGGCTAGCTATTCATTGTCATTCAGATTAAATGTTAAATTCTAAAAGGTTTTTCATGACCTCTAAATCTATAGCAGCCACTCCATCTCTATCCTATCACTCTATTTTAATCCTGTGTCCAGCCCTTTTCACTATCAGATATATATTTTTCTTGGTTATCTGTTTATTGCCCAGGTCTCTTCCGTATTCTGTAAGCTCCTTAAAAGCCAAAGACCCTATATTACTACTCTACCACTGATAGCTGGCATATAATAGATGCTCAACAAATATTTATTGAATGAGTATAGTCTTGTATAAATCACAGATTCTAGCTACTGCTAAATTCAATAGCTGACTCCTAAATTTATTTAAAATTTCTATTTTTGTTTGATTAAAACTTTTCAGTTTCCTACTATTTTCTTGCTTTAGAACTTTTCTATTTCTCACTACCACCCATCCCCCATATTAGTATTTAACTCTTTTCTCAGGATCATTTGTCAATGGAGTAAAGTTCTTACCATTTCATGAAGGGTTATAGTCAACAAGATAAACTGTGAAGAAAGCTGCACAGAGTTGTAAATGCTAGACAGTAAGCAGTACCTAATACTTAAGAATCCCCATGGGAGAGAATGATGCATTCTGCTATTAAAAGTCAGAAAAGTAACTACTTTGAAACTTACAAGACTGATTCCTGAATAAAGGTACCTATACAATTGTTATATATATATATATTTGCTTCCCTTTCTTATCCCCTTATAACATATGATGTACTGACTTTACATTCATAGTATTTAAGTGTCATTAACTTTACATTACAGTATTTAAGTTCCAACACCCAAGAACTCTGCATCCTCTCTTGGGGAAAATCTACAAAATACTGTGCATAATATATCATCATGGGGAAAAAATGAAAGGGGAAAAAATTTATTTTCTCAAAAAGAATAAGAATCTAGTAACAGTGGTTGCCACTGGGCAAAGAAAATGGGTGACTGAGGTAAAAGAGAGTTTTCTTTTTCTGAAAACTATGTATAAATATATATACATATATATGTATGATCTATAAAAACATCAAATTTATTATAAGAAACTGGAAATCTAAACAGGTGTAATCAATATAAAGCACAATTTTTATCTCTATAACCTCAATACAGTTCAAAAATGGGTTATAATAGAAAATTCCAATAGTCGTGATATAGAACCAATTTTGTAAATCATATAAACATGTCCAATTCTGTAACTGAAATGAGAAATGAAATGAGGTTTCCTTTAAAGCATCTGTTAGTCAACTTTTATGGAATAATTTTATTTCATAATTATCTTTGTAAGGGTTAACAGCTGAATTAATCCTCATAATTTAGTTAATCTTGTTTAGTGGTGTTATTTAAAATATAATAAACATTTAATGAATCCTGAGATTAAGTACACAACTTCTTTTTTAAAATGAAATGCCAAGTACTTTTTTTCTTAGCCTGTAACCTTTTTTAAAAAACATAGAAATCAAAACCTCATGTTTATCAGAAAAACACTAAAATGAGTTTCTTTCATTATCTTACTGGTGCCATCTCCATGTTATTAATCTGAGCCTCATGGAAGCCTCCATCTGACATAACTTCCTCTTCTGTTTCTTCTTCTGCTGTAGCAACATTCCTTCGCTTGAATAACTGAAAAATAAAAGACTGTTACTAAACCAATTCTAGCACAAGGGAGTTCAACAGCCAAACACTAGTCACCCCATTTAAAAGGCAAGAAGGATGAAAAGTTATGAAACTCATTTAAAAAATTCTTAAGTTAGTGCTGCTTTCAACATTTCCTAATGAAGAAATGTTGCAGTAGATTATAAGACTTCAGACTTCTCTACAGTCTTATAATCTACTGCAATTAACTATCACTTGATATGGTAAAACTTACTGAGATGTCTGACACTGCATGACATAGAAAAAAGGTTGGAAAAAGGGGCTGGGGCAGGCTTGGCCTCTTTCTTCTATGTAAAGTAGGTGACATAATAGTCACAATACATCAGGAGAAATTAGTATAAAAATGATGTCAGGATGACTTAATACTTTCCTCCTAGCCCTCAAAGATAGTGGACTGAGGCTTCCTGGCCTTCCCAATCTGTCTAGCAATCAGTGACAACAAAAGACTACTACGTGAACAATTACTTCAAAGCGTCCATTAATTTGTATAGGCAAAGGAGAATAGTTCTCTCCAAAGGCAGCCCACTAAGGTGGTTTCCATCACATCCTAACAATCCTAAGCAGTACATTTATTCACCAAGCCATGAGAGTAAAAATAATTTATCCTCTGATCCTACAAGACTTTAAAAAAGCAGACAAAAATCCATAAAATAATGTTTCGGCCACTGGACAATGGATAGCACAGGCAATAATCCTTCAGAAAAGAAAGAAACAACATTAGTCCTATGATTGCCTCAGTTTATTGCCTGGAGAGTTTCCAGGTTGCAGCACAGGGAGGGTGACCCCAAACAGGACCTGGAGGCTCCCTCAGTTGAGGAGACAGAGTTGAGAACCAAGAAGGCCGAGATCTAGAATCCACAATGCAGAGTACTGAAAAAGAGAGATCAACACAGAGAGAACTCCAAAAATCTGTAAAAGGTTATTCTTGAGTCTTTAGTTTATGCAAGTATGTAAGGAAAAGATCTAAAGCTGGAAAAGGAACATGCAGAACATTTTCAGAGGTCACACAGGTCAAGGAATAGTTTGTTTTGACTGGATGCTATAAAAAAAACCTTCTAATATATGGGGCATTGAGTAGACTACTCAGAAGGGTATTGACTCAGTAGTGATGCTCAATTAGCCCTAGTTAAAGGCTGTTCTGGTCCAGCCCACGTAAAAGCAAACTGGTTCCAAGTAACTTAACTACATCCAATGACAATGTCTGAATTACACATATTAAAAGAATACAAAATTATACTTAAATATATATATTAAAAACTCCAACACAAAACAATGTCAAATTCACAATGCTTGACATTCAATCAATAACTACCAAACATGGAAAAGACAACCTACGAGGAAGAGAAAAATTAACACCTAGAAATGACAAAAGTGGAAAACTGGACAAGGATATTAAAACAGTTGTTATAAATATAGCCACATATTCAAAAAGGAGAAGTATAATCATAAGAGGTGATAGGAAAACATGGGGGGGAAAAGCAAATCAAAACACCTAAGGATGAAAAATACAATTTTTCAGATGAAAAATACAATTTTTCAGATGAAAAGTAATGCTGGGTGGAATTCAGATTAGATATGCATTTATATAGTTTAGTACAAATTTAAAGACATTGCAATAGAAATACTCCGAATTATAAAAGAGAAAAGGGCTGAGAAAATATGTACAAAACATAAATCAGCTGTGGAACAAGGAATATATTTAAACAGATTTCATTAAAAGCAGGTATACAGATGGCATATAAGCATGTGAAAGATACACTTAACTTTAGCCATTAGAAAAATGCAAATTAAAATAATAAAGCATACTATTACGCACACTTTAGAATAGGTTAAATGAAAATGACTGACCATATCAAATGTTGACAAGGATGTGGAGGAACAGAAACTCCATATATTGCTGATGGAATGGTAAGTAGTACACCCCTTTTTGGCAAATAGTTGACACTACAGGGGTGTACCAGGCAAGTTTTGGGAGAGATAAATATGTTCACTATCTTACAGTGATAGTTTCACAGAATATAAATATGTCAAAATATTGAATTGTACATTTTGTAGTAGGTCAACTATACAGCCAAAAAGTTTTTTTAAAAAAGACAAAAGAAAGTAACAGCTGCAGTTTATTTTAAGTTCTTAATAATATTAAAACACTCACACTCTACTGGGTCCCACTGGAAGATGCTAAGGAACCAACTATTTTGAAAACAAAGGGAGAGAACCAAATATTTCTCTTTCTTATTTGATTAATAATTCAGGAAAACCAAAAACTTGAGGAAAAGTTTTTCTTTAGGATGACCTACCAGCTAGGTAGTAAAAGCAGAATGAATGATAGAATGATCACTGTAACTCTTAGTAATGGATCTAGGCAATGACCATTGAAGATTGCTAAAGGCTGGGTTTAAAAACTGGTGGGTATTGATTAGATACCTGATATTAAGGAACTGTTAACTTTTTTTACACTTTTTATTTCTTAGTTTCAAGTATACAGTACATTGGTTAGACATTTATATAGTTTATACAATGATCCCAATTGTTCCCTCCCCTCTGGCTCTCCACCTAGCCATTACATTAATGCTAAATGCATTCCCTATGCCATGCTCCCCATCTCCGTGACTATCTATCAACTACTCATTTGTATTTCTTTAACCCTTCACCCCATCCTCCCAGTCCTCCAACCCCGCTTCCCTGCCCATCACCAGATTGTCCTCTATATTTGTGAATGTTTTTGATTAGTTTGTTCTTTTTGTTCCTTAGATTCTGTATATAAATGAAATCATATGATATTTATCTTTCTCTGACTTATTTCGCTCAGCATAATAACTTCCAGGTCCAACCATGTCATTGCATATGGTAGGATTTCATTTTTTTAAAAGCTGAGTAATATTCCATTGTGTATATGAACTATAACTTCTTTATCCAATCGTCTGTTGATGGACATTTAGGCTGCTTCTATATCTTGGCTATTGTAAATTGTGCTGCAATGAACACAGGGGTGTATAGATTTTTACAAATTATTGTTTTGGTTTTCTCTGGATAAATACCCAGAAATGCAATTGCTGGGTCAAAAGGTAGATCCATTTTTAATGGTTTGATAAACCTCTAGACTGTTTTCCATAGCGGCTGTACCAATTTGCAATTCCATCAACAGTAAATGAGGGTTCACTTTTCTCCATATCCTCACCAACCCTTGTTCTTTGACTTACTGATGATAGCCATTCTGACACGTATGAGGTGCTATCTCATTGTGGTTTTAATTTGCATTTCTCTGACGATTAGTGGCCTTGAGCATCTTTTCATATGTATTGGCCATCTGTATTTCCTCTGGAGAAATCTGTTCAGGTCTTCTGCTCATTTTTTAACTGGATTGTTTTTGTTGTTGAGTTGTATGAGTTTTTAAAGTACATAACTCTACTCTGGTTTAAGTTTAAAAGTATTTTTTTGAGATATTTAGTGAAGTACTTATAAATGAAATAGCTGATGTCTGGGATTTGCTTCAAAGTAATCCAGTACATTATTTTACTTCCATCTAAAGGATACCCTTTAACAATGCTTGAAGTTCAGGTCTGATGGTAATGAATTCTTTCAGTTTTTGTACAGCTGAACACATCTTTATTTCACCACTGCTTATGAAAATATTTTTGCCAGGTATAGAATTCAAAGTTAACTGTTTCTTTCCTTGAGATTTTCCAATGTCTTCTGGCTTGTATGTTGCCAATGAGAAATTTAATGTCACCTTTACCTTTGCTCCTCTGGATATAACATGTTTTCTCTGGGTGTTTCTAAGACCTTTTTCTTTATGACTGGTTTTGAGTAGTTTGGTTATAATGTACCACGGTGTAGTTTTCTTCATGTTTTTGTGACTAGGATTCACTTAGTTTCCTGGATCAGTAGTTTAGTTTTCAACAATAATGAAAAATTTTAGCCATTATTTTTTTCAATATTTTTTTCTCTTCTACCCTCTCCCCTCTCCTTGAGGGACTCCAGTTGTCCACATATTAGGTTCCTTATAAAGTAGTTCTATAGCTCACTGATGTCTTCTCTTCCATGAGTGTACATGCATGTATGTGTATTCTTTCACCTCTCATTTCATTTTGGATAGTTTCTATTTCTATCCCTTGAAGTTCACTAATATTTTCTTCTGCAATTTCTAATTTGACATTGATCCTATGTGTGTATGCTTCTCAGACATTAGAGTTTTTATCTCTAGAAGTTCAATTTGAGTCTCTTGTATATCTCCCATGTCTCTACTTAACTTTTGAATATATGGAATACAGTTACAATAATGCTTTAATGTCATTTTCTGCTAATTCTAACATCTGTGTCAGTTCTGGGTCAGTTTCAATTGATTTTTGTCCTCATTAATGGTCGTGTTCTCCTGCTCTTTGTACACCTGGTAATCTTCGTATGCCAAAGTCAATTTGACTTTGTTGAATACGGGATATTTTTGTATACCTATAAATCTTCTTGGCCGTTATTCTGGTATGCAGCTAAGTTATAATAGAAACAGTCTGATCCGCCTAGATCTTGCTTTTATGATGTGTTAGGTAGGTTTGGAGCAGAATGAAATCTATGGCAAATTAATCTCCACTACTGAGGCAAGACTCTCCTCAATACCCTACATAAAACCCCATGAATTCTGAGTTTTTCTAGTCTGGCTAGGAGAACAGGCACTATTCTTAGCCCTGTGTAAGTGCCAGACACTATTCCCTCTAATCATTTGGATATTTTCTATAGCCTTGGAGTTTCCCCAAACACATGTACTGACAGGAATTCTGCTGAATATTCCAGAAAACTCTCTGAAGAGCTCCAGGCTTCTCTCTCTATATATAGGTCCCACCTTTCTGGTATTCCATCCTATGAACTCTATTTACCTTGGTCTCCCTGGACTCTCTCAAGCTCTGTCTTCTCAACTCAGGGAGGCTACGGGCTCTATCTTATATCCTAGGTCCCTCTCCCTGAGTTGCAACCTGAAAACTCTCAGAGGCAGTGAAGTGAGGCAATCACAGGGCTCACTTCATTTGCTTCCATCTCTAGAGATCACTGTCATTCATTGTTTGATGTCTGGTGTCTTGAACTCTTGTTTAAGGTATTTTTATCTACTTATTCTTGGTTGTTTAAGGTAGGAAGGAAGATAAATCTGGGCCTTGATACTGCACTTCAGCTAGAAACAGAAGTCCTCAAAATACCCTTTCTGATACTCAAAATATCCACTTTTAGCTAATGGGAGCCTGTTCAAGCCACCTCCTGAGTCTTTTCAACACAATTTCAGTGATATTAAATTACTTCTTTGCTTTACGTTATGAAAAAATATTACATACAGATTCATCTTGAACATTCCCTTTCTTTAATCAAGAATCAACTGTTTTTCCAAGAAGCCTTGTTCTTGTGAGAGAAAAATTTAAATGACCACAATCCCAGCCTGCTAAGTATGCTCACTGCTACAAGAAAATTCACTATTTCTAGGCCTTTTCAGGACAGAACTGAATGTGTATATGTGTGTGTAGTGTGTATGTGTTTTAAAAAGAAAATACATCATGAATCCCTACTGAAAGTACCAATTCAAAGTTATATAACTTCTTTGATTTTATATTTCTATACTTTCTTAATTTAAAAACTCCAGGTTCCTAAATTAACATAAATACTTATTTGCTGTATCCATATACAAATAGTTTCAGAATAACTATCAATCCTACGATTACTAAATACAGTTGAAGATTTGTTTATACTTCTTTTTGACCTTAAGATATATGCCAGGAGAGAGAATTAATCATATTGCCATATTTTAAATGCATTAAAATAATTCCTCTCTCTGGTTTAGCCACAAGCATGACACACAGGGCCATTTAATTCCTTTTTTAAAAAATTTTTTTACTTTTAAGGATTTCTTCCCTCATTTTGATTTAATTTTGTTTTACAATTACTTAAAACATTTACATGACTCCCAAATCAAACCTAATCACATCTACCGGTACTGCAAAATTTATATCCACAGGCAGCATCTTTAATATGGCATGACAAGATGCTGTTAGTGATCTTTAATTACTATAGGCCATGAGCCATACAACTGCTGATAACAAGTGGAATTTGAAATTAAAAACACAATACCATTTATCACATGTATCAAGACAAGAAAAGAGATGAAAAATTCCCAGCGAAGGGAAGTCCTAAGATTACAGCTATACAGCAAACCCACAGGAGAAACAAAACTGACTGGAGCAAAAGGACAGAAAATGTATAGTGGTGGTCTCCAGAGGAAAAATATTAGAACTGATAAATTATCTGAAAAATTTAACCAAGTAGGAAATCATATAAAAATGATTTAAAAGAGCTGCAGGAGAAAATGAGATGGCAGCCAGGAAGTCAAAGAAAGCCAAGCAGGTAAAAAAATTAGACAATTAACTCTAGGAAAAGTATAAGAAAGGAAATGTCACAATATACTATTCAGCTCAGCAACAAATAATACTTAGATATTATAATACAACTATACTAGGAAGAAGGATGTTAAGGGGAAGAGTAGTGTCAGAGCTTAAATCTTCACCTCTCACAATATCTGAATAATATTTTAACTTGGTGAAGTTATATAGTAACATACACATATTACTTAGAAATTTAGTAATATAAACCAGACTGAACAGTTAAGAGAGTCGAAAGTGGTTTACTTAAGATTCAGACTACTGCTGGTTTGGTTCCAAATATTTCACACTATTTAACTTTTTCAACTATGTACATGTATTACGCAGAGAAAAATAGGTTTTTAAAAAGAAAAACACTGCCAAAACAATTATGATTTGTATACTTTATTTATAGACTACATGTTGCCTGAACCTGTCAACCAATTTAACCAATGGGAAAAGTTGGCTGTCTGTAAGTCTGTCAACTTGCTCACTTAACAAGACATTTTTTGTAACTGAAAACATTGAGCAAGCCTCCATCCATCATTATGGTTTTTACAACTTTTTAGCAGCACTGTTACCTACTCAGATTGAGTTAGCAAGGGTCTGTTAAAGTCAAAGTATTTTAACAGTAAATGTAAAGTGTTCATCTTTTGTACATGAAAAATTACAAATACTGGCTCAATCAGAGTAATATCAACTAGTAAATTTTTTTTTGCCAAAAATATAAGTATTAGTTTGGTCTGTCAGTGCCAAATAGAGGTCATTTATACAGTGATCCCTACATAACAGGTATTAAGTACTTGTCTGCTAAAAGGATAGCCCTAAAACATAGTTATCTTTTATATACTCGGCAGCATCAACTCCTATTCTACCCTCAAATTTAGCTGTTCTACTGGCCACAACCTGTGACTTTTCTTGATAGATGACAAAGCAACTGTGGAAAGATAAACAGTACCTAAATAAATCTGTATTTTATC
The DNA here is from genome assembly GCF_000325575.1 of Pteropus alecto. Classification (NCBI taxonomy): domain Eukaryota; kingdom Metazoa; phylum Chordata; class Mammalia; order Chiroptera; family Pteropodidae; genus Pteropus; species Pteropus alecto. The sequence goes on from NW_006431048.1 coordinate 2,351,687, forward strand.
GATGTTTACTACTTTACAAATTAGGCATGAAACAAGTACTGTGGAGATATTAAACCTGATTAGTTTTACCAGTTCTCCCTACATAAGATGGCGTATATAAAATAACAAAACTAAGATTCTGAATAGAGCAATATTCCAGAAACTTATCTCAGAAATTTTTATTAAAGCCTGAGCACAATTTCAGATCTCATACAATGAAGACAACAAAATCTCAATTATAAATGTTTTCAGTCAGACATGTGGGGACATACTTCAGGCAGGTAAATGAGTATGAAATATTTTAAATGAACACTATTAATGGTAGAGTGCCATTACTACAGCTCCAGATGTCTTTATGCCAAATAGGATGCATAGGCTGTGGTTATAGACAGACCTATACTTGTGCTCGTGTGCATACATGTATTCACATTTACATCTGTGAATATAAATATGGCAATGCTGTTGTGATTTCTGAAATTTATCCGAAATATAAAAGCTAATATAAAGCTAATCCAAAGAAAAGGTTCCACTTCAAATAACACACAGAGATAGAGGCAATGAGAAATCAAGAAAAACTCATTCTTTCACAAATAAGTGGTTACTTTCAAAGATGATAAAGCAGAATGTCAAAAACTAATAACTTAATTTGTTACAGTTAATATAAACTCTATTATAATATTACAAACTCTCCCTGCCCCTCAAACATTAACAGTGATAATTAACAACAATGATAAAGTGTCTGAGTCAAACATCTACAGCCTTAATAAAACACTGAGGTTGTAATGTACTCTTAGACTTCAACTAACTGGATTATCTAGTGAAGTGTTAGTCCAAAGCACAGTTTATGTTGAGACCAGCTCACTATAACTGCAAAATCTTTATAACAGATCACTTTATTTCTCAAGTATGAAGAGTTCTAACTCATTCATTTGCCTTTTATGGAACTTTTGTAGTGTGAGAGTCAAAATGGTCCTTCCAAGTTCAAAAATCTCTCTTTAGCAAAAAAAAAGTCACCTAAGGGTTATATCTTTAAATTACTTCGCCAAAACTGATGGACCATTTGTCCTAAGCATTTTTAGAGGAAGGTAAAGTAAGGGTGAGTACCAGGTTCTCCTGTAGATGTTTTCAAGTTAAAATGAATTAAAAAAAGAAAAAAAAGGTCCTAAATGTCCTCTGAATAATAATCAATTTAGGAGTGAAAAGACATTTTTTTTTTTTTATTATGTAGTGTTTTAAAGCAAAATCTCAAAGATGTTTTCAAATTAAAATTTATAATGGAAAGCCTGAGAATTCATTAACATGCACATAAAATCTTAAGGAAGTTGCAACTTCAGAAAAATAAAATACACCAGAAACGAAGAGGCCAAAGTACGAAACAGTGGTTATATTGGAAACATAGGAAGCTAAGAGATTCTTCATCCTTACTTTTCATTACCTCCTCTCCTCCACCCCCAAAATATGTTGATTTTATATAGTAAACATCGTTAAAATTAAAATTAAGAAAGGTAGTTTCAGGCTTAAAATGGAATATTAAGTTCTTTAAAAGGATTTAATAAGGGCAAAGGACTTACCTGCTCTTCTCTTTTCTGCTTGCGTAACTGCAATCCTTCTTCCTCCCTTCTCCTGCGCATCTCATCTGGATTCAGGGACTTATTTTTGTAACTTTTCAGGCGAAAGTTCTCTTTTCCTGGGGTGGTCATGATTTCTACCAAAATACGAGAGGAAGGGAACAAATGAGCTTAGTTTACCATAAAGAGCTCTGCTATTCTAACAGCTCAGCCTTTTACAGGTATAAATGCCCATGCCCATAACAGAGACACCAGAAATGGTAACTTTTTAAAACAGCTTTATTAAAGTGTATGATTCAATGGTTTTTAGTATATTCAGAGCTATGTGCAACCATCACTACAGTCAATTTTAAAATATATTTGCATCACCTCAAAAAACAAAAACAAAAACAAAAACAAAAAAACTGTACCATTTAGCCATCACTCCTATTCTGGACAATTTATATGAATAAAATGTGTGATCTTTTGTGCCTGGCTTTTTTCACTTAGCATAATATTTTCAAAGTTCATCCATGTTGCAGGATATATCAGTACTTTATTCCTTTTTATAGCTAAATAATATCCTACTGTACGGACATACCCCAATATATTTATCTGGTCATCAGCTGATGGACATTTGGGTTCTTTCTACTTTTTGACTAGTATGAGTAATACTTCTATAATTATTTATAAATAAGTTTTGCATAGACATATGTTTTCATTTCTCTTAGGTATATACCTAGGAATAGAACTGCTAGATCATACAGTAACTCTGATTAATCGTTTGAGGAACTGCCAAAATATTTTTCCAAAATGGCTGCACTATTTTACAGTCCCACCAGCAGTACAGAAGTGTTGCCAATTTCTCCACAGCCTTGCAAACATTTGCTTTCATGACTTTTTGATTCTAGCCATCCTAGTGGACTAGATGTGTTTTCACATATTTATTTCCCAACTGTATATCATCCATAAAAAGTCTACTCAAATTCTTTGCCCATTTTCAAATTCGAGTTGTAAGCGTTCTTTACATATTTTAGATAGAAGACATTTATCGGATATATTTTTTAAATGTTTTCTTCCATTCTATAGGTTGTCTTTTCACTTCTTTAATGGTGTCCTTTGAAGTAGAAGAGTTTTTAATTTTGATGGTCTAATTCATCTATTTTTTCTTTTGTTGCTCATGCTTTTAGTGTTATACTCAGGGATTATTACCCCTAAGTTCCCAAGAGCTTTAAAGTTTTAGCTCTTATATTTAGGTCTGTCATCCACTTTGAGTTAATTTTTGCACACAGTATGAGGTTAAGGACCCAACTTCATTCGTTTGCATAAGGCTACCCAGTTGTTCTAGCATCATTTGTTGAAGACTATTCTTTCTCCATTGAATGGTCTTGATACCCCTGTTGAAAATCAGCTGACCATAGATATATGGTTTTATGTCTCAATTCTCAATTCTATTCCATTGATCTGCATATGTATCCTTGTGCCAATTTCACACAATCATGATTACTACCTTTGTAATAAGTTCTGAAATCAAGATGTGTGATTCCTATTTTATTCTTTTCAACATGTGTTGGCTCTTCTGAATACCCTGCAATTCCATATGAATTTTAGAATCAGTATGTCAGTTTCTACAAAGAAGTTTGCTGAGATTCTGACATTAACTGTATTAAATCTGTACGTCAATTTGCAGTCTTATCACCTTAACAATGTTAAGTCTACCGATTCTCAAAGATGGGATGTTTTCTATTAACTAAGATCTTCTTTCATTTAACATTTCATAGTTTTCAGAGTGCTTCACACTTTTGTTAAATTTATACATAGATACTTTAATCTTTTTGATGCTACTGGGAATAAAACTGTTTTCATAATTTCACTTTCAAATTGTTGATAACAAGTCTATAGAAATACGATTGACTTCTGTATATGCAAACTTGCTCAACTTGCTTTTTAGTTAATATTTTTTTTAGTGGACTCCTTAGGCTTTCCCACATACAAGCTCATGTCACCTGCCAGAAAAAGTTTTGCTTCTTTCTTTCCAATCTTGCTGTCTTTTACTTCCTTTTCTTGCATAATTACTATGGCTTGAACCTCCAATACAATGTCAAAGAGAAGTGGAAAGAGCAGATAATCTTGTCTTAATCCTTACCTTTGGGGAAAGATGTTACTTTTAGATTTTTCATAGATATCCTTTTTATATTGAGAAAGTTCCCTTCTATTCTTAGTTTTTTGTGTTTTTGTCATTAAATGCTTTTGAGTTTTGTCATGTTTTCTCTGTATCTATTGCAATGACAATGTGACTTGTTTTATTTTACTGACATATTACATTTATTGTCTTTATGATCTTATGAAACCCAGAAGTCTACAACTACAGCATGATCTGTCCTTCAGAAAGGTGTGAACCTAGCTATTAAACCCATTACAGCTCTTGGAATCCCTGAAAGAACTCTTATATTCTTTTAATAAATTTCCACTTTAAACTAAAAAAAATTTTTTTGCTGTAAAATAGTATCCATGTTTACACCAGTAGCATTTCATATATCTCGTGTTTACCACATCTCTTGACTGCATCATTTTGTCTTGTGATTTAATCTTATGTTTGTACAGTAGTAACATGCTGTACAGGCTTGCAGCCTAAGAGCAACAGGCTATAACGTATAGCAAGTATATCGTAGGCTATATCCTCTAGGTTTGTGTAAGTACTCTGTGATGCTAGCACAACATAATCACCTAATGACTCATTTCTCAGAACTTATCCCTATCGTTAAGTGGCACATGTCTATGTATTATTCCACCACCTTCTGGCCTCTATCATTTCTCCTGAGGAGTCTACTGTTATTCTTATCAGGGTTCCCTTGTTAAGTAACTGTTGTTTTTCTATTGCTATTCTGAAAATTTTCCCATTGTCTTTGATTTTCAACATTTTTAAACTGATGTGTCCATTCATGGATTTTCTTGCATTAATCCTACTTGAAGTTAGTTGGACTCCTTGGATATACAGGTCATGCTTTTCAATAAATTTGAGAAATTTTCAGCCATTATGTCCTTGTATACTTTATCTGCTTTCTCTCTCCTCTCTTCTTCTGATACTGTCATTATGTGTATAGTGGTACACTTGATGGTGCCCCACATCTCTCTGATGCTGTTTTCGATTTTCTTTTTTCTCCCTTCCCTGAATTTCTATCAATACACTGGCAAGTTTGCTAATTCTTTCTTCTACCAATTCAAATCTACCACTCAGTCCCTCTAGTCATGTTAAGTTTCTCTTCGACTGCAGAAATTTCCATATGGTTCCTTTTTGGGATTTTTTTATTGACAGGCTGCATTTGATGTGAGTTGTCATCATATCTTCCTTCACTTAAGGTTTGCTATGATTCTTTGAATATTTATAGTAGATACTTCAAAAGTCTATTTCAGTTAAATCGAACATCTGGTCGCTTTCACAGTGTTTTTTCTAGTGTTATCAGCCATACTTTCGTGAGGTTCTTCTGTTTGTCTGCCTGTTTGTTTTACATGTCTTGTAACTTTTTATTAGAAACTCAGTATTTTATATAATGCTTTGTGGCAACTCTGGGCAACTTTGCGGT
>NW_006431048.1:2356990-2402378 GCF_000325575.1 Pteropus alecto
CACTCCCTGCTGTTAACCTGCAATAATCATGGCCAGCTGATTGTTCTACTGTTTTCGACAATGGCTTCCAGCATAAATTGCTCCACAGAAGGAATCAATCAAATTCATGTTCCTCTGAAGGAGCAGTTTCAGAGGTCAGTGTCTGACATACACTCTGATCCCAGGAAGGCTTGCTCTAGCTATCTCTTATCCCAGTTCTCTCCAGCAAGCCGGCTGGCTTGTGGTTTAGCCTCTATCTTCTTGAATCTACAAATCTCCTCCTAAATGCTTTTCACCACAACCTCCATGGTTTTTGAGAGAACCCTTAGGTTTGAACTTTTCCAGGTCTATCGCAAACTCAGTTCCTTAAGGAAGACATAAGAAGCTATGTAATTTATGACATGCTTCTTCCCCCGTTTAGACTTTATAATAGACTGAAAAGGTGGGTGCAATGCAGTGAAAATTTACAAATAATTCTGAAGGAATCATATTTAACAGTGTTACAAAATGATAGAGAAAGCTGGGTTCCTGAAGCAGGCTGTATTTTGGTTCTGAAATATCACAAAACAGAATAATAGCAGTGTTGCAATGATGATTCAGGTCAAGAATCAAAAGTTTTAGGTCAAAGGAAGGAGAAAGCTTACAGTAACAGAGCAAGATTTAAAATTTAACAAGACCAAAAGCCAATAAGACAACTGGAATCCTGTATTCAATATGGAACTGGAAGGGCAAGCAATTATGAAAAGGCAATGTTGGGAACACAGTACACATGTACAAAAAGAGAATAAATGATAAAGCAAATAGAATAAAAGGTAAGAAGAACAATTGGGGAATGTAAATTAAGGGTAAATAGGAGGTTTTATACATTTCTTAAAACTTCTGTAAGCCTGAAATTATTTCAAATAAAAATGTATTTAAATACCAAAAAATCTACAAGAAATATTCAAACAAAAATGAACTATTCACTTGTTTCTTTTTATTAAAGTGATGTAAGAAGCAAGTCCAGAGAAGCAGTATGGCCTTAAAGTCCTGTTTTCAAATTTACTTCTTGGCACAATGATGAAGGGAAAACACTCAGCTTTTGTGAGTTTTGGTTTCCTCATTTTTGCAGTGGAGATAATACCTTATGAGGTGAAAAGAAGTAACATATGAAATACGTCCATTGTCTGGCCCATATATAGCTCAAACCTGACGTTTGTGTAATGAAGAAATGGCTATAAATAGCTCCAAAGGTTCAAAAAAAATATCTTTGACTAAAGTGATCAAGGATGGCTTCGCAGAGATGGTGTTCCAAACAGGTTTGTTAAATTGTGGTATCAAAAAATTCACAAATAGCTCTAACATTTAACAATGTCGACCATCCATACAGTGCACTTGTGCCTTTGAAATAGTCTTCCTTTTTAAATTATAAAAAGGCTCAGTTTCCAAAAAAAAAAAAAAAATCCAAATATGGAAGAGTATGAAGAAAAAAATTAAAATGTACCTTCCCTGGTTTATAAAGGAAGCCACCATCGAGTTCTCAGTATAGTCTTTCAAAAATTGGTCATACAAATATACACATATCCCTTTGGTTTTTATTGTACACTGATGGGATAAACACACACAGTTCTTGACTTTGTGTCAATTTTGGACAACTTTCCTTACCAATGCCTATAAAGCTAATATTTTTTAACTAATATAATAGTTAATTTTTATACCATAATTACCAGTCCCTAGACATCAGACAATTAAGCTTGTCTCCAATTTTCTATCACAAACAATGCTGTAACCAGTATTCTTTCATGTATTTGCACACATTTTGCAATTATATCTATAAATGAATTCTAAACAATGGAACCTCAAGGTCAAAAATATTTACATTTAAAATTTGATACTGTCAAAGTACCCACAAAATATTGCACCAATTTACCAGTGAATATGAGTATCCCAGTTCCCCATAACCACCAGGACTGATTCAAACTTTTCTATATTTGACAATATATGTGGGAAAAAAATGTATCTCATAAAAACTATTTTCATACTACTACTAAGATGTTACATGCTTTTTTCACTTTCACTCATAAGTTTTTCAGAGGCTTCATGATGTGATGGCATCAGTACTCTGATGCCTAATGGAATGTGTTCTAAAATTTTGTTTTAATTTCGAATACGGTAAATGTTAACAAGTACAAAACAATAACAAACAAAAGTTCTTTGGGGTCCTAAATAAGTTAAAAGGATAAAGAAATTCTGAGACCAAAAAATTTGAGAACCCTTGGTCCAGATAATCTTTTCTATCTTGTTAAGAAAAAAAAATAGTCCTTTAATATTCAGATAGCATTCAAAAGGAAATGCAACATCTTTACAACATGTAATTCAAGAAATAAATGTATTTCTATTTAACTTTTTTGTTACAATGATAAATGTGAAGTTTCCTTCAATTACATTCCAACTGCTACTGTCTATATATAGGAAAATTACTCATTACTATATATTAATTTTCTTAAGGCAGTCAATGAATTAAATCAGCTACTGAATTCTGTTTCTAATACTTTCAGCTGTTACTTAATATTTAATATCTGTTAAAAATTATAATTTTTGCCTGTGCCATTTTAATGTTTGTATCCCATTTCACTTATCTTCTTAAAATATTAACTAGTATTTCTGGGACAACGTTAAGAAACAAAGGTTAGAGTTGGCATTTTTATCTCTTTTCTAATTTTGACCTACGTCTAGTGTTTTGCCACTAAACATAACACTGGGTTTTTTTTTTTAAAGGTCAGGTTTATCGAGGTATAATTTACATACAGTGAAATTTACCATTTAAGTAAATACCACCACAATTAAGGTAAAGAACATCTCCACTACAAAAAGTTCTGTCAGGTCTCTTGCTAGTAAAACTACTCTCCTCAATCCCAGGCAATCACTGATTTCTTTTGACCCTACAGTTTTGCATTTCCCACAATGTCACATAAATGGAATTGTACAGTATGCAGCCTTTTGAGTGTGGCTTCTTACACTCAGTATTAACTAATTTAAGATTCATCCATGTTGTCTGTATCTATCAGTAATTCATTTATTTTATTGTGGAATTGTATTCTACTGTATTCCACAATTTGTTTATTCATCAGTTGCCAGACATTTGGGCTGTTTGCAGTTTTTGGTGATTATGAATAAGCCACTATAAACATTCACATATAGTTTTTGTGTGAACAAACATTTTTATTTTTCTGGGTAAAAATCTCAGAGTGAGATTGCTCGGGCATATGGTTAAATTTATGTTTAACTGTGTAAGAAATTGTCGAACTTTTTTCCAAAGTGGCTGTACCATCATGCATTTTAACCAGCAATGCATGAGAGCTCCAGTTGTGTCACAGTATTGTTTTGGGATGGCTTTTTAAAAAGATCACACCTATCCATACCAACTTTACTATAAAGTTTTTAAAACCTGAAATGTGCTTTGAATTATATCAAATGCCTTTTGTTAGTTATTAAAATGGTCACTGTTAATCTCCTTTGACCTACTGAATATAGTAAGATATTAACAGATTTCTTAATATTGAATGAGTCTTCATTCTTAGAATAAACGTACCTAGTCACAGTGTGTGCTTTTTAATTCTGTTAATGTTTTCTTAAAATTTTCTATACCAGTATCCATAAACGAGATTATTTATATAATACCCTGCCCCCTCCTCTTTTGAGGGGGAGGACAGGGGTATTATAGTCATATTGAGAGCTTTTTGAAAAAAACAAAAACAAAAAAAACATGGGTTTGATTCCAATTATGTAAAATTCTGGAAGAGGCAAAATTTTGAAGGCAGTTAAAAGATCAGTGCTTCACCAGAGGTTTGAGGGGAGGGAGGGAGAAATAGCAGAGCACAGAGGATTTTTATGGCAATGAAACTAATCTGATACATATCATTATACATTTTTCAAAACCCATAGAATGTACAACACCAAGAATAAACCCTAATGTAAATTATGTACTCTGTGTGATAATGATGTATAAGTGTTGATTTAAATATAACAAACGTATCACTCTGATACAAATGTTGATGATGGTGGGGGAAACTGTGCGAGTGGGGGTAGGAGAAAGATAGAAACTCTCAATTTGCATTCAATTTTGCTGTGAACCTAAAACTGCTCTAAAAAATAAAAATCTACACTAAAAACGTAAGAATGAGCTCTAAGAAATTTAAAATATGGATAAGAAATTTAAAATTCAATAGAAGGATTGGATGATAACACTGAAGAAACCTCTCAGGAAACAGAAAAGACTAAGTGATGGAAAATAGAAGTGAAAAGAAAAAATTAAAAGAACTATCTTAGAGTTCCAATACTCAAATATACAAATACCAAAAGAGAGAAAAAAAATTGATGAGTAAGAGAGTATCAAAGAAACAATGCGTCAAATTTAAAATATCCATTCAATGAAAGAAAATTGGACAAAATTAACAGAAAGATGACAGGGTTAGAGAAAATATTTTCCAAGCCTAAAACCAACAGTCCATTCCTATCTAACCTCCACAAGGAACTTCTACCAACCAAAAACAAAGACATAAAACCCAAAGGATCCAAAAACTGCTCAAAGTCATTTGTAATCAGAGAATGTAAATTGAACCGAGGTGCCACTTTATACCAAATAGACTGGCAAAAATTACAAAGTTGGATAAAAGCAAGTACTGGCAAAGATGTGACCAAACAAGAACCCTCCTGCATTGCTAGTAGGAACATAAACTAGTTCTATGACCCAGGTATCCTACTCCTGGGTATATATCCCAAAGAACTTCTCATACAAGTCCATGAGGATGTACAAGTAAGAGTACATTTGTGATGCCAGAATGGCAATTCAGGTATCAATCATTAGGTAATGAAAAGTAAAATGTGGTAGATGTACATTATGGAATTCTACATTACACACAACTATATGTACACACAACAAAGCAAAAAGGTCTGAAAAGCAATGCTGTTATAAAGTAAGAAATAGGATAAGGTCTGTAACACAATACAGTTAACTCTTGAATAACCCAGGTTTGAAATACACGAGTCCACTTATACTCAAGATTTTTCTTTTTTTCAAATATCTGTACTGTTTTCAATCTGTGGTTAGGAGTTCACAGATGTGGAGGGCCAACTGTAAGCCCTGACCTATGCCATTTTATATAGGGGAATGGAGCATCCGTAGAATTTGGTATCCAAAGAGAAAGGCTGGGGGGTGGGACAAAGGGTTCTAGAAACAATCCCTAAGGACATCAAAGGATATTAAGTTTTGGGGGAATCAAAAGTTATACTTGGATTTTTGTACTACACAGGAGTCGGTGTCCATACCCCCAAATTGTTCAAGGGTCAATTATACAGTCATACACCACCTATCACTTGAGATATGTTCCAAGAAATGTAAGTTAAGTGATTTCATCTCGGGCAAACATCATAGAGTGCACTTACACAAACCTACATGGTATACCCTACTACTGTAATTGCATGTGGTATACTTTTATACGACAGACAGTGCAGTAAGTTTGTTTATACCAGCATTACCACAAACGTGAATAATGCATTGGGCTAAGACATCATGACGTTACTAGTCAACAGGAATTTTGATGGGATGACCACTGTATATACAATCTGTCACTGACCAAAACATCATTATGTGGTACATAACTTTACATAAACTAAATACACACACATACCCTCTACATATTCCACAATAATTCATATAGAATGAAGCAATGTATCAACCCCAATGGAGTGGATGCCTGCTGGAAAGGGTAATGGAAGTAGGGCTCAGAAATGAAAGAGAAAAATTTAAAGGACCTCGCATGGTCTGCTGATAGCATGTCAATAACTGAGAAGCATAACTAACTTCAAAACTTTTTTAACTGGAAGTCAAAAAAAATAATATTGGAGGAAAGAAATGGAAGGCCATATAAAAAAGAATCAGAATGCCATTGGACTTCAATTACAACACTAGAATGCAGAAAACAACAAAGCTATGACTTCTAAATTTTTTAAGCCTACAATTTTATACCCAGCCAAATTATTGATGAAATCTTAAGGTAGAATAAGGATTTTTTTCAATCATGCAAGCTCTCGGAAAGTTTTTATTTCCCTGGTACCCTTTCTCAGGAAGCTAAAAAAAAAATATGAGAAATAAGAGATCCGCTATTGGAGAGGGGCAAAGAGAATTTTAAGAGTGACACAGAAGTTCCAGGATAACAGCTATAAAGTAGACCTAGAAAGTAACCAGTCCAAACTGCACTAAAAGGACAGAGGAGTGCAGGACAGTGGTCTCTGGAAATGAACGGGAGGAAGAGGTATTAAGTACTGGAAAAACAAAAATTGGTTAAGTGAAGAAATGATATAATACTCTAGATTATTCAGCTGGGAATATTTAGTTATATTGTAAACACACTGAATACTGACTTAATAAGCACCTATGATACCTATATGGGGAGGATGAGAGAGGCAGTGTAGAGATGTGGAGAAAAGTCAATAATGTCTAAAATAACTATATGAAGAAACAGCAATAGAAGAAAAGTTATTTATAAATATGAAAGAGGAAACAGCTAAAAGAAAGAAAATGGTAGCCTCTAATGTGCAGAGGATGGGACGGAGTACAGTTACTTATTTTTCAGATATTACTCTAAAAAACTGTGGTTTTTTTAATGGCCATAAAGCAAGGAACATGAACAGCCTTCCAGCTTTTAGTAAATTAAATCTTCATTTCATGACGCTACACATGAAATGAAGATTTAATTTACTAAAAGTAAACTACATCTAGTTTGTTCTGCTTGAGAATGAACTGCAAACCAAAACATCAAGCTTCAATGATTGATGTGATCATAATACAAATAGGTCTATGTTTGAATCCAAGCTCCACCACTTACTCTGTGAAGTAGAGCAAGTTACCTAACTACCCTGTATAAGTAACCACCTTCTCATAGTGGTTTTGCAAGAATAATTAAGTGAAACCACCTGATGTAATGCTTGACCCATCAATAGACATTAGTAACTTCTCCCTGTCTTTCTGTTCCCTAGCTACAAACCCCCATTCTGATCCCTGCCTTTTGGTCAGAGTATAGAGATCCACAGGCAACTCAGCACATCTCCTGCCTCACACTGGAAAATCAATGATGAGTAAGCAGACTTATCTTTGTATATGAAGGGCAGCATTATCGTTATGTGAAGGAGATTATCCCCATTATCCACATTCTGGATTATTGCCTGCTTTCAAAAACTGTCCCAATTAGTCTACTACATTAGGTCAGAATCATTTTATCACTTGGTTCTGTTCTGGTAGAGTTGGAATAGCTTAAAAAAACAAAACAAAACAAAACAAAAACCCTGTACTGTTCCATCAGTCTTCATTTCTGCTCTTTCACTACAGAGCCTCGAATTTTTCTAATGTAGGCCCTATTTGGCCCCTCGTTGGCCTCAGTCCATCTCCTGCTTACTGCAGAAAGAATAGAGTGAAATCAGCCCCAATCAGCTAATTGAATTGTTTACCATTTCCAATGTTTTTTTTTTATTATTATGGCTGAATTCATAACACCCTGCGGAGTACAGAAACCTTAAAAAAGAGTAACAAGGAATTATCTTTATTACTAGACCAGTCATCTTTACTTGCACGGTCAAGTCTTAATTGAATTTATACAAAGTATTTACACATACTTCTAAAAACAATTTGACAGATGTAAAACTACAAACATCATAAATCAAGACTATCAATTCAACAAACACTATGCTAAAACACTGGAAATTAAAAGAATAAAATATAATTCCTACTTTCAAATGAAAAAGAAAGGATAAAAACGAAATCGAGAGCAAGAGAGAACCAAGAAAGTAGTCCAGGAAACAACAGAGCAATTCCAGACCATCTGGTTTAATTAAAATATAGTTGAGGCTAAGGTTAATTACAAAAAATTGGACACAGCTCTGACCCTCCTCACAGTCAAAGTGTAAAGAGAAACAGGATGGCTTACAAAACACAAATGATCTAATAAAAGCAGTCATTTGTTTAAAAAAAAAAAAAAAAGAAAAAGAAAAAGGTCCATCACTGAGGTCTTTAAAGAACTGTCTCTAAGGTCTCTATAAGAATCAATAAACTAGAAACGTCTTGGAGAGCAGTGAAGATTTTTTTTTTTTCATGTTGCCTCTTCTTATGTACCAATCCTAGAAAAAAGTCAAGATGCATAATAGTAAATCATAGTTTTGTGAAGAAACTTCTATAAAAACCTAAAGTAACATAATGCAAATATACTATCTTCAGGCATTTATTTCTGCCATTTAGTTTATTCTAGATTTTTAAAATATGTGTTTTGTTTCCTTACCAGACTGTAAATTCAAGGCACATGTAGTCTGATTCTATTTTGAACTTCCTTTGCTATTTAATACTTTACTATTTAGTACTTTAGATTTTCTGCTCAATTAAAATGTTATGCAGTCAGTATTTATTTTCATTATGTTAGTCTTCCCTGCTACACTATAAATTCCATGAGAACAGGAACAGTGTCTTGATCATGTCTATATCTCCAGTCTTGGGGCACATGATCACTCCATTAATATTTGCTGAATGAATGGATTAAATAAAGAAACAACCAAGAAGTATGCAAGAAGAGGAGAAATAATTCTTAAAATGGCAGTAACTTTAGGTTCTAAAGCTAGTTCCAACATGAGCTGGATGACCTTAGGTAAGTTACTTCTCTGACCTCTAAAGCTTTCATCTGTAGAACAAAAAAATATCTCCTTTAGAGTTACTGTAAGCATTAAATGTTTTAATATACTTAAAGTATTTAGCACCAAAGATCTCAATAAATGTTAATTCCTTTGCTTTCCCTCATGTTCTCCACCTTAAAATCAGGTATTACATATAAAACTGTCCCTTCCAAAAATAAATTATTTCAGTAAAAATACCACAGAATTCGTCCTCACTTTGAAAAGTTAAAATGTCATCAATCTTTAAAATGGAGAGGGAATAACTTGTGGATTACTTTCAAAATGTTACAAATGCGAGGACAAGTTGAGCAAAAAACAATGTCAAGAATGAGCCTTGAAACAACAAGAGGGAGGAAAAATCACTTACTCACCTACTGCTAAGAAATAAGGGTTTTGAAAGAGCTGTTTATTAAAGAAGAAAAGGTAATATTAAATAGTATGTTTCAGAAAAAAATACTAAAATTGTTTACTTTTTAGACCTTAAAAATAAATTAGTGTGAAATCTTTCACTTAAAAGTGGAACATTAATCACTTCCATTCAAACCTAAAACATTCTTCTATGACGACTTCCCTGATCCCAGTCATCCTTCAGTCTTCTCCTCCCATTTTGAGCTTAATCTAATACTTCGGTGTTTCCCTCGAATCACCACTCACACATGTTATGTGCAAACTAAGTTGTCATTCCTATAATTACCACACCCCTGTCGGCCGCTTCAGGCCCATGTTGTTATGACATCTGTAAACTGCAGTCGTACGAGACTCCACCCCCGCTCCCACCTCCCTCCACACCACCGGCTCAAGCTCGGACAGCAACTTGTGAATTCCCGAGACGGTCCCTTCTCTCCTGGGGTTAGGATTTTTACACGCCGCCCACCCCCCGCTCTTTCTTGCTTCAGTCACAGCACTCTGCGCTGCCCACCCCCGCCCCCCGCCCCCTGCACGCTCGCAACGGGCCGCGGCGCAGGCTCCGCACTCGCCCCCTCTCCACCCCGCTGCCTCGGCGCCCCGCAGTAACCGCCGCGGCTTCCAGCCCCGCCACTGCTGCCACTGCCGCCCCGCCCAGCCTCGAGCAGCGTTCGCGATGGCGATTACACCAGCACTCCCCACCCCCACCCTCCCCTCCGCCGGCCGCGCGGCGGTTAGGACACAGCCGGGCCCATGACGCACGGACGCGCCGCGAGCGCCCGGGCCCTGGAACCCAAGCTCGAGCTCAGTCGGCGCCCGCCCTCACCCCGGGACCTCTCCTGGGTCCCGCCGAGGACTGCCAGATCCGCCAGCGGGAGGGGGAGGGGCCCGGACTGCGGGGCCCCCGCACTCACCAGGCTAACGGCAACCGATCCCAGTGCCACTGCTGTGGTGAGCCGCTTGCTTGCTCGCCCGCCCGGTACTTCTCGCGCGCACCACCTCGAAGAGCCGGCTTGCCCCTCGGCGGTGCTCACCAGGCCTCGCTCTCCGCCGTCGCGCACACAGCGAGACCCAGCTCAGCCGGCGTTCGCACTGCGTCTGCGCGCGGGGTTAGACCCATGCGGCTGCGCGCGCCTCGCTGCCCTGCTGCAGAGGCTGCCGGGAGATGTAGTCTTTCAACCTCCTTTCTGTGGAACATCTAGCGATTAGGCCCCAACTAGTTGAAGAGTTGGAGGAATGGGAGAAGGTCTCGCTGAGAAGATTCGCCGTTGATGGCAACGGTTGTAGAGTCGTAGTGGGTGCACTGACAATGAAACGATACTTCTTAGGTTGAATTGCCATGTTAAGGCTATAAGCCTATCTTGGAAGCTCTTCCAGGGCTGATCGACCCTTGCTCATTTCTATCTGTATCTAGCCTCTAATACCATTGGTACCTAACATTTGTTTACTGAATGAATGATGGAATGAATGAAGGCTAAGGGAGTATAACGAAAGTGTTAAAAGTCACGGCTAAGGCATTCACATGTAGCACATTTGAGAAAACTTCCGAGTATTCCTTTTTTGTTCTCTCTTGTCACCTTTGCTTAATGTATGAGAAGTATCAAAAATCATTAAGAAATCAAATAAAACATAACACTTGTTTACACTCAATTGGTGCTCTCAAACAAAAATTTGGAGCAAATAATTGTTACCATGAAATTTGGTGAAATTCGTTTTGGTGAATTCTTTTTGAGCAGTGGCTTCAAAAGAAGAAAGACTGAAGCCGGACAAGCCCAGGCGGAGAAATAGTAGGTCTCATGTGTGCTGTGGTTTATCAAATTGATTTAAAACACACCCAGCCCTCAGAAGCAAGATGAAAGAAATGGGGTAGCTTAATACATTTATAAGTGTGGGAGAGAGGCTCACACTACCTGAATCCTAAGCTATGCAACATTCATTTGTCTTTGATGTGTCTCCCTGCCACATCAATATTTCCCACTGATGGTGTGTGTTCTAGGATCAGAGCTGAGTTTGATCAAGGGAGCTGGGAAAAGGGAAGGTATTCTAGGGGAGAGACTTAAGGGCAAGTATGCCTGACCATAGCCAAGTTCAGGACTGATCCAATCAGGAGCTAAAATTATTCAGAACTGGACTTTAGTCTTCATGAAAACGAGTTTATTTCCAGTTCACCCTTACTCCTAGCTAGGGTATCCCTTGAGGATCCCAACTGTAAAAAAATAATATAAACAGAGCCACTTTAAAATGGAATCAGAATTGTCATTTCAGAGGAACTGTCCTGCACATCTTATGCTTCCAACCTTTGGAATGTTAAAACAGGGCAAAGTAACCCTTGGACTGGGCCTAACGCAACATTGTGTCCCAAAGAACTGTTTGCAAATATAACATGAAAGATGATGTGACTACCAGACTGATAACTACCAGACTGAAAGAGTTTTTAAATGTTTGGAATTAGCATCATTATGTTATGTATCTGTACCAATAGAAATACCTTCCTTCTGATGATGTAATTGTCCCCCTTCCCTTTCTCATAAATACCCTTTGCTTTTATCTCCTAATTGGAACACTGTTCGGGTTTCTGCCTAAATCAGTGATTCCCAAATAGCTATTTTTGATCTCGAATAAATGCTTGTTGCCTCTCACTTTGAATGGCCTTTTATTTTTAGGTTAACACAGCCCAAAGTCTGATGTATTAGCAGGGCCACTCATCCTCGGCCTCTTCAGCCCCATGAGATAGCAAAAAGCTCTATTCAGCCACTGCTTTCAGAATTCACAATCACTTCAGGTGGAAAAGTGATGACAAATGTCAGGCTAACCTCTCATGTCTCCCTTTTCTTCCAGATCTTGGACCTACAAATTCTCACTGCTGCAGTAGTACTTTGATGCCTTAAATTTTGAAAATACTTTGTCCAGTTGTTCTCAATTGTGAGAGGTTTTGTTCAAGACAACAACAGGAGGCCATTGCTGAAAGAGAATTCCTATATATATGTTGCTTTTACAAAAATATTTTCACACCATACATGGTGTTTTATTAGCTAATGTCTCTCTGACTATATCTTTTTTGCATTTTGAGAAAATTAAAAACTATATAACAATAGTTTTGCTATTACAAACAGTGTTGCTACGAACATTTTTGTACACATAT
This sequence comes from Pteropus alecto, assembly GCF_000325575.1. Lineage (NCBI taxonomy): Eukaryota > Metazoa > Chordata > Mammalia > Chiroptera > Pteropodidae > Pteropus > Pteropus alecto. The sequence goes on from NW_006431048.1 coordinate 2,369,211, forward strand.
TTGTTTGTACAAGGAAACTGCTAGACCCCAGGACATTACATCTTTAACTTTACTCAATGTGGTAGGCAGAATTCTAAAATGGCCTCCATGATCTTTGCCCACTGGTGTTGCCATATATAATGCCCACCCCTCTAGTATGGGTGGGACCTTTGACATCTAGCCAATAGAGTATGATAAAGATGATGTGATATCACTCCTATGATCGTATTTCATATATAAATTTCTATCTTAGCAAACTAGAGCTAGACACTTCTGCTGGCCTTAAAAGAAGTGAGCTGTCATGTTTAAACTGCCTACAAAGAGGGTCATGTGGCAGGAAACTGTGGATGGCCTCTAGGATCTGAGTACAGCCTCCAGGTGATAGCCAATAAGAAGCCAGGGCCCTCAGTCCTACAACCACAAGGAAATGAATTCTGCAAATGACCTGTGAGTGTTTGGAAGTGGACTCTTCCCCAGTCAAGCCTCCAGATGAAGAGATGGCTTGACTTATTTATACTTTGATTGCAGCCTTGTGAAACCCTGAACAGAGGAACCAGCTAAGCCATGCCTGGACTCCTGGCCACAGAAATTGAGATAATAAATGTGTTTTAAGACACTAGGTTTCTAATAATTTATTACACAGCAATAGAAAACTAATGTATTAGATATTGCTGTGTTATTTCACAAAGTTGTACCAATTTATACTCCACAAGTAATATATAAGATTCTCTTTTCTAAGCATCCTTGCTAACATTTGGAAATATCTGACTTTTTTCATTTTTGCCGATCTGATGAGTGTGAAAATAATACTATATAATAATTATACATATGTTATTACTTTAATTAAAAACATGAAAAATTGGTATTTACTTGAAATTATATATTCTGTTAGATTCTTTTTCTGTTATATTCCTTCTTAACAAAAGGACTAGTTAAGAATGGCAACTAGTAATAAACATATTGTTATTTTTTTCTCACACATATTATTTGCTTAATTAGTCCTTTTAATTATTACTAGGAAGATAATTTGAAACTTCACTTTTCAAGTCAAATTGCTTTAAAAACTATATGGAAAATTTTTTTTTTCTTTGAAACAGGAAATGTAACCTTACTTAGTTCCATAGAGTAATCAAAGGCACAATACAATAATGCATGTTGGTTCATATGATTGCCCAAAATAATTCAGCAGCCACTACTTTCAACTGAGTATGGGTGTCTTTTGGGGAAACTAAAAAACTTTTGATTGACTTTGAAGTGCTTGTCTGTCTCATTCTAGACTTATAAATTTCAGTCTCCATATGTTCTTTCACATCTTCTCCACCATACCCAATCCCAAATTCTTTGTATAAAGTACAGTGTGCTGTTTTCGTTATTTACCTTCCTAATCCAGCTATATTGTCCTTCCATCTGTTATTAACATTATACAATTATCTACCTTTCTTTTTCATGATGTCTGGGCCATGTTGTTGTTGGTATTATAATTAGTCTCATTTTCATTATCTTAACTCTTATAAAGCATAGTCACCATATTCATAGTGTTAAAAAATTTAAGTTACATGAGGCACATTGGTTAATTCACAGGCAAAATCAAAGATGGACTGCTAAAGCTTATGATTACAACACACTTAAATTGCACACTTAGGTCACATCCCTCAGAATGACACACCAATGAATGATCATTACTGTGAAATGCAAATCATGGTAATCAATATCAATGGTTGGGCACAAAAACAATAATGTATCCATTTGACACTAAAAGCAGTGTTACTTTCAGCTCCTATTTTGGGAGGCAGTCATATGGATTTTGTACTTTTTACCCAACCTCCCACACTCATCACAGAAGACCAGAATTTTTTTTGGTATGTCGTGGGAGGGTTGCCTAGGATGTGGGTATTTCAGTGTTAAAACCTGGAAGGTCAGACGAATCAAGACAGTTGGTCACTCTTCCCACCTATACTGGCCAGATGTATCCCCTTCGTCTAAGCAGTACACCCATTTCCCTATCTGCTGTGAGTGCTGGCTCATAACTCTCAGCTGCCCGCTTCTAGAAGAATTGCAGGCCCAACAGGAGCCACCTTGCTAGAAGGCTCCCATTCCCAAGCCCAAGGACAGACCTAGGCCAATAACTGACATCAGAGTTCAAAAGGCCAACCCTTGCTACAGTGTGGGACTTGCTCTAAGGGTACAATTTGCGCTCTAGGGCTTCCTTGGAATCAACTTAAGCTAGCCATCAGCTGAGACCATATTCTTGCTAGCTTTCCCCCTTGCCCTATGCTGTCTCCTTTATTCCCATATTCCCTAGAGCACTTCCCTCAATAAGTCACTTGAACAAGAATCCCTATCTCAGGCTTTTCTTCTAGGGAACTTCACCTAGGATATGATCCGAAGTTGTTTTCCATTTCCTCGACCAGTAGTCCAAGACCACCTACTGAGATTGATCTATTGTGTTCCCAGTGATTTGCAGTTTCACCTGTCAGTCACACACACACACACACACACACACACACACACACACACACACACGCAGCTCTATATTGAAAAAGTATGTGTATTGATAATCACAGGATACTCAGAAAATAAAAAAGAACCACTGAGCAAAAATGCAAGCATCAAATAGTTTTGATTTGAACATGGAAACTTTAACAAGAAATCAATTGTATTCTTTATCATATAAGTACTGACTTTTAAATGGTACTTAGCTTTTAACTGAAAATATTTCTTGGAAATTTTTAAATATACCATAAAAATATTGACATCATAAAACAATGTGAAAAGGTGCCTCATAATTATTGCAGAATTTTTAGATATATATAATTTATATAGTATATATAATACATAAACTTGAGAGATGTATGTATCATGAATACACATATTTATAAATTTTTATATATTTTACATACATTTAATACATATGTAAAGATACACATATAGAGAGATATGTATTCAAGATACATATGTTCTCAAGTTTCCATATTAGCACATATTTGCTTTAGAGATTTCTATTCATTTGGTCTTTCTTTTTTTTCTTTTCTTTTCTTTTCTTTTCTTTTTTGTCTATCCCTGCATCAATAACACATCTCGATTACTGTAGTTGTATAAGTCATGATTTATTGTAGATCAAGTCACCTCCACTTTGTTTTTCTTCTTTAAAATTGCCTTAGCTCTTCTTGGGCCTTTTTATTTAACATAAATTTTATATTTATCTCATCAATTTCTATGGAGAAAATCTGGCATGATTATGATGGAAATTTCATTGAATTGATAAGATTCATTTTTGGAGAATAGACATCTCTATTACATCAAGTTTTCCTCTAGATGAATATATAGTATAGCTCTCCATTTATTTAGTTCTTCTTTAATGCCTTTCAGTGGCATTTTGCAATTTTTTTCATGGGTTTTTTATACATCTTTTGTTAAATTTATTTGTAGTTTCCTTATTTTTTTGCTGTTGCTATTGTAATGATAAAAAAGTCATTACATTTACTGTTTCTCATGCATAGGAATGAAATTGATTTATGTATAACTTCTATGTAGAACTTTGGAAATGCTTTTAGTAATTCTAATAATTTGTCTCCAGATTTTCTTGGAATTTTTATAGACAGTCATATTTCCTGTGATCGCCATTTTTATTTATTCTTCTTTACTATGTTTGACAGGAGCTCTAATTTATTTGCTAAATATAAGTGTTATAGGAAGGCATACTTGTCTCATGCCTGATTTTGCAGGGAATTGTTCTGTTTTACCATAAATTATGATGCTTGCTCTGGGTTTTTGGTACATATCCTTTTATGAATTGTTTATCAAACAGTTTTCCTCTATATATTGAAATGAGAATACACTTAAACATAGTTTGAATTGCGCAGGTCCACTATGTATAGGTTTGTTTGTTTGTTTTTTTGATAAATACTCGTACTGTTTTCTATTAGCAGTTGAGAGCCTGCAGATGCAGAGGGCCAACTGTATGCATGATCTATGTATGCCATTTTACATAGAAGACTTTAGCATCCATAGATTGGGGCATCCATAGGGGTCCTGGAATCGATCTCCCGTGGATACTAAGGGACAACTTAAGTTTTTGGAGAGTCAAAGTTATAAGCGGATTTCCGTGTGGGGACTGATGCCCTTAACCCTATGTTGTGCAAGGATCAGCTGTATTTACGTGGTGAGTTATATTAAAGTTAAATTATCCTAGCATTTCTGAGATAAACCCAAACTGACTATGATTTATTTATTTATATAGAGCTAAATTATATTTAATATTTGATTAGGATTTGTGCATCTGTTCGCATAAATGAACCAGTCTGTATTTTTCATAACTACACTGTTGTCTATTTTTGGTGTCAAGGTTAAACTAGCCCTGAAAAATTCGATAAGAGTGCTCCCTCTATATCTGTTCTCTAGAAAATTTAATATAAGATTGGAATTTTCTGTTGTTTGAAGATTTTGTAGAACTCAGTAGTAAAATAATTTAACCTGTTGAATTTATTTGTTTCCTTGGTTGGTAAATTTTCAATTACTAATTCAACTTATTTCATATATATTTAAAAATTCAGAATTTCTATTTCCTCAATTTTGCTGTTATATTTTTCTAAGAAAATCTACATTTTGTCTAATTTTCAACTTATTAGCAGAAAATTGTTTCTAGTATGATTTTACTACCTTTAGATCTTTAATGTATCTTATCTTTAATGTATCTTTAATGTATCTTATCCTCTTTTTATTCCTCAAATTCTTTATTTGTACCTTTTCTTTTTTTCTTGATCGGTCTTATCAAATATTTGCCTATTATTAAAATCTTTACAAAGAAACAGCTATTGACTTTATTACTTCTCTGTTGTATGTTTTCTGTTTCATTATTTTCTGTTTATTCTTTCTTCAGATTTATTCTGATTTTTTCTTAAGTTGAATGCTTAGCTGTTTAATTTCTGCCTTTATTTTTTAATATTTTTAATGTTTTAAAGTTATAATTTGAGTAGTATTTTAGCTTTATGTCACAAACCATATTAGTAATATTTTCACTATCATTTGGTTCTAAATGATTTCTAATTTGTTACATTTTCATGACCCATGAAGTATTATGTTGAAGTGTACAGCTAATCTTCAAATGTTTATTTTTAAGCTATTGTTTATTATTGATTTCTAAGTTAATTACACCATGGATGATGGTCAGAGAACATGGTCCAATTGAGAATGTCTTTAAAATTGTTGAACTTAGAATGTGATCAGTATACATAACTGTTCAGTGTATACTTGAGAAGAATATGTGTTCTCTAATTATTGGGTGGAGGGTTCTATGTATAAATGTGGAGTAAAAATTGTGTTGTTCAAGTCTTCCATAATCTAATTTTTTTAAACTACTTATCTACTAGTTACTGAGAAAGCTATGTTAAATCTCTGTGATAATGGATTTGTCAGTTTTGCCTGTAATTCTGTCAGTTTCAGCTTTTATGTAGGTAAGGCTGTATTATTAATAGCATACACGTTTATCAATTTATCTGTTGCTGGTTAATTGAATTTTTTGTTATTATCAAGAAGTCGTCTTTATTCTTAATAGCACTCTTTAAGGTCTATTTTGTTGTTATTAGTAAAGCTACACCAGATTTCTTTAGGTATTTGCTATTTACCTTTTTCCATCTTTTTATTTTCAATCTTTCTGCATTTTAATGATTTTGTTATATCTCCTATAAACAGTATGTAGTTGGATTTTTAAAAATCCAATCTATCCATTTGTGCATTAACTAGCAAGTTAAGTCCAAATTACACATATTATGCTCACTTATTTGGAATTATTTCTACCATTTTGTTCAGTGTGTCTCACTTTTTTCTTCTTGATTCTTTTTTTCTCTCTTTCCTGCTTTTCCAGCCTTTTTTGGATTTATTTCCATTTTCTGTCTACCATTTATAAGTTAGAAACTTTATTTCTCTTTTAGAGGCTGCCCTTAAATTTTAATCTGCATGATAAACTTAATGCTAATCTTCTCTTGAACACAAAGACTTTAGACTCCTTTAACTGTAGTCATCACACCACCATTTACATGGTTTATTTTTCAATATTTTATTTCAATCTTATTTTATTCCAAAAATTAGACATTCTTATTACTGCTGTTTTTATAAAGACAATAATTGTTTACATGTATCTATATTTACCATTTCTTTGCTCATCATGCCTTCTTGCAGCTTCAATTTTTCCCCTCCTTCTCGAAGTACATCCTTTAAATTTGTTTATTGAATGAGAATTTATCTTTGATAAATTTAATTTTTAATGGTCTGAGAGTACCTTTATTTGAAAATTAAGGCAAAATAAAAGTCTAGCTAGGTATAGACTTCTAGGTTAAGTTAATTTCTCTCGACTCTTTTGAAAATAGTATACTAATGTCTTCAGGTTTCCATTGTTCCTGATAAAAAGTGTATTACTTTTCTATTACAATCACAACTTGAGTGGCTTAAAAGAGCATGGCTTTATTGTCTCACAGTTCTATAGGTCAGAAGTCAGTCATGGGCCTCATTGGGCTAAAATCAAAGTGTTGGCAAACTTCACTCCTTTCTGGAAGCTTTTGAGTCCACTTCCTTGCTCACTCAGATGTTGGCAGAATTCAATTCCATGCAGTTCGAGGACCAACATATTGTTTTTCTTGCTGGCTGTTCACTGGGGGCTATCCTTAGCTGCTAGAAGCTTCTCTCTGGTTTTTACACGTAGTCCCCTGCATCTCAGGACTAGCACAGGGCCTCAAATCCTTCTCATGTCACTGTCCCTTTGATACAGCTAGGAAAGTTTCTCTACTTTTAAACACTCATGTGATTAGATTGGGCCCATCTGAATAATCCTGGCTAATCTTCTGATTTGAAGGATAACCTTAATCACGTTTGCAAAATTCCTTTTGCCATATAAGGTAACATGATCATAGATTCAGAAGATTGAAGTGTGGACATCTTTGCAGTGGGTAGGGGGAGGACATTATTCTGCCTACCACAAGATGTATGCTGTCAGTCTAATTGCATTCCTTTGTGGATGATTTGGCGGTTCTCTCTGGCTGCTTTTAAGATCAACTCTTTGGTGGTCTACAGTTTCGCTGTATTTCTTGTTAGTTCTTATCCTCATGAACATAGCCTCTCCTCCATTCTTTTTTGAAATCCCTTGTAAACATATACTCGATCTTTCAAATCTGTCCTGTCACCCTCAGCTCTGTATTATAAGGCCTCATCTATAGGCATGTGAACACGTCAGCCTCATGTTCAAGCCCCATCCCCGCAAACAGTCACCCCTCAGCCATACTTGATGCCGACTGTGGCACAGTCACCCTTGGGAGGAAAGACCCAAAAAAAGAGGTCCAATCGGGCCCTAAAATAGACTTAGAGTTATTTAGGCTGAAATGTTGGAGTTCTAGGTACCTAAAAGATGGTTTCAGAGTGAGGTATACAGGCTCCAAATGGATACATTCTCTTGACCCTGTGGACTCTTCATTTTGTGGAGATGGGCACAGCTGGAGGAAGGTTAGAGTAAGGCCCTCTTGCCCATATCCAAGGGCAGCACCATGTGAGACAATAAGCATGCTTCTTTCAAGAGGAGGAATGTTAGTTACAATAAGATGACGAGGAGAAAGTGTTCTATGCAAGAGACTGATGATGTGAGGGTAAGAAAGGTTTGGAAATATAGAGAAATATAGATTTCAGAATAGGCAAGAGAGGCATGGTGAGATGAGCTGGCCTCTACATTGCAGAACTCTGAAGCCAAATTTGGGCACAGCCATAGTAGATTCAGCCTTTATAAGAGCTATTTTTTCTGCAAAAAATACTCCTCTGACTCTGCTCCTGATTTGCTGTATCCTTTATTCAACTAACCCTTAAAAATTCTTTAGGTCTCAGCTTGTTTCACTTTCTTTAAAAGGCCTTCTTCCCAATCCCTGATTAATTTATCCTTCTTTTCCTTACATTTTCCAAAGAAACTGCAATTCTTTTTTTTTAATACTCTATCACACTTGTTAAGTAAGCTATCCATAGCTGCCTTTCTGATTATTCAGGCTGAAAGCTTTATGAAGACATTTGTCTTGACCAGCATCATATCCCCAGCACCCAGAAAGTAACTGAAACACATCTGATGATCAAGAAATATTTGATAAATTAATAATTTGGCTTCATGGTGCTTAAGCAGCATTGCTTGATATGGCTGAATCCAAACAGGATTAACAGTAGAATATCGGACTCTTGATGTCCTTCCATTACAAATAATTTCATTTTATACATAATTTTTCAAAGCCAGTTACACAGGTGAAGGTGATTTATTTTGATATCTAAAGCACTGTATAAGATTCTCTGGAATATCTAAAATCATACTGCTGCCCTAGTATGTTACACTATCATCATTTTAGAAAACAGAAGTCTTAGATTCTTAGATTATATACTAGAAAAATTTCTTCATGACATATAAAACATTTTTGCTATTATTTATAGTAAAGGAGATAAAAGGACAACTTGAAGGAGAGGGATAATCCTGAAAGTGTTTTAGTTGATATTTACTCACACCAACCCCAAGAGATAAAGACAAAGATAAAGATGCTAAAATGCTAGTGGTATGTGGCTGGTGCTTCAATAACCCTATTAGTCCATATGGACAACGAGTTTGACATAGTCGAACTACCCTTTAAGTCACTGATGGTTATTATTTGATTAGTTCCTCCAAAGCAAGGCCATGTCAGTTGTTTAAATGATGTGAAGGTTAATCAACACAGGAACCACTTGAAAATTCCCCCCCCAGAGGCTGTAGAGGCAGCATCCTTGGTTTTGATGAGTAATCCTGTGGCCATACACGGGTGCAAGTCCACAAATATTGGGGCATGGCCTGCACACTACTAAAAATAACAAAGGTTTCAGGGCTGGGGACATTGTCAACCACACTGTCATGGCTATTTATGTCCCCAGGAATCAATGGTGGAGGAACAATATTTAATTCATGACCCTGACAGAAGGAGCCTGTGAGTACTTCAGCCTCAAAGACGTAGATCAGGTTATTTGTGGCAGATGTCTTCTTGACCTGACATGCTAGGTTTTTGAGGTTCTTGGTGAAATATATGCCAGCTCCATATCTAGGGTCTGATAAAAGAAAAAAATTTAAAGGTTATTATGATCTGGCAAATCATATTGCCTATTTGGGTACTAATATATACTCTCTCTCTAGTCCTCCAAATAATCACCACCTTCTGGTCCTAAGTCTCTGTCTGTAGCAAAGACACTCAAAGTTGCTCCCTTGAGACAAATTATCACTGATATCATCAATATAATAGTTTACACTTAAATATATCTAGCTTCCTTCCTTCCTTCTTTCCTTCCTTCCTTCCTTTCCTTCCTTCCTTCTTTCCTTCCTTCATTCCTTCCTCCTTCCCTTCCTCATCTCTCTCTTTCTTTCTTTACATTTACTTGGGACTTAATCAAATATGGTTTCAGGCTCCAGAGCAGCACTGAACAAGAGAAATGCAATGTGAGCCACATATGGAATTTTAAATTCTCTAGTAGCCACATCAAAAAAGGTACCAAAAAAAAAAAAGGTGAAATTAATTTAATAATAATGTTATTTAACCTATTATATCCAAATGTTATCATTTCAACATGTAATCAATATACAAAATTATTAAGGAGATATTTTACATTTTTTTTGACAGTGGTCTTTAAAACACAGTGTATATGTTACATTTACAGAACATCTTAATTCAGATGAAACACATTTCAAGTGCTCAATAGCCACATGCATCTGGTGGCTACTATATTGGACCATACAGCTCTAGAGCTTCAAAAATGACTAAGACATTGTCCCTATTCTCAAAAGTTCACAAAAGGAACTCCCCACATGTAAACATAAAATATAGTACAATTTTGTGTGACAAGGAAATATTTTGAGATAAAAATCAAAGCTTTCTTTCCTACAAGTTTCTTCTTGCTCTTTGTTCCTCTACCTAATGAGCTCTTGCTACTTATTATCTCAGGGGCAAAAAAGAATAAAGCTTAGAACAAATTCAATTGAATATACACATATATGGCATATATTTATCATATATAGAACATATAATTATTTTTAACAGAAGCAGAGAATATGTGACTTGAAAGTATGGCCTTTCAGAGTTAGATTTTCTGAGAGAGGAAAAAAGTTTTTTGAACCAAAATGATAAAAGCCTGAAGGATTCAGAGCATGGATTTTATACTATATATAACAGAGGAGAGAAAAACACAAGATATTCTAAGAGCAGTTTTTTCACTTCAGGATAAATGAAAGTTCTTCCTTCTACCTGATGGGAAGAGAAGAATCAGAGAGAACACTACTAGAACTCTGGGGGACTCTGAGAAAGGGCTCACTTCACTGTTCCACTCCCTCAAGAGAGCTGTGAGAGTCAAGATGGTGAAGAACAATAGAAATCTCAGAAAAACTAAGGGCACTTCCAGAGTAGAAGGGACCGTTGCCTAACTCTGCTGGGTGCGGCCCCATTATCCAGCCTGGCATCTGAGTGGAAAGTAGTAATGGCTGGGGACAATGTCTAGAACAGGTGAGGACTACCACACACAAGACCTCACATTTCAGCTCGGAGGTTGTGCACATTCAAAAATTTTCTGTGCTGTGGAAGGGGCACATCCATGAACTGGAAAGGAATTCCTGTGGCAGAAGAAACAGAGTGCCCTGTGTAGATACTACCTAAGAGCAAAGGGGGCTAGGAATTTAGGTACAGGAGGGTGCTAATGGCTAAAGCCCAGGGTGGTTTATCTAGCAGGGGACACTGAGAGGCAGAAGACAGACAGGGGCCATGAAGTAGACCAACTTCCCTCCACTGTCTGTTCCATCATCAAGGGTACTCTCAGAGAGAAGAGGAGCCCCAATTATGAGGGGCTGACACCTACCGCAGGGCACTGAGTACATTCTTTGAAAGCCAACTCTGCATACTACGTCACAGAACTGCTGCGGGACTTGCTGAAACAATCTGTGGCTCATAGGTTCCCTTTGAGTTCTCCCTTCCATCATTTTCTTCTTTTTTTGGAAAGCAGCCATGAGAACCTCATTGTCTATCTTCTCCACCTATAACCCAAGAAAATGAAAAACTGAAAAAGAGATTGGAGCACTGCTACTTGAATTAATTGTCTGATACACTGCTTCAAAAATGAAAGCATTTATGTGCATATTATTTTGCATGCAATTTGTTTTTCATGTAAAGTTGCATAAGAGTCTCTCCTGGCCCCAACCCTCTCTTACTTTGACTTTTATCTTTTCAAAATTCCCTGTCCCTTCCTTGAAAATTCACTTAATAATAATTCACTAGCAATCACTATGTGTAGGCACTGGCAAATGAAATGGACCACAATGTAGATACCATCTTTGCCCTCTTAAAGCTTATAGTTTAGTGAGAGATAAAAATAGGTAAACGATTATAATGCAATGTGATAAATGCTATTCCACTTCTTTTCTTCTTCTCTTTTTTCTTTTTTTGCTTCAAGATAGTCAGATAGCTTTTTCCTGGGTCTTGATCTATGCTTCTGCACATCCTGACATCATTTCTAACTCCTGATTCCAACTATACTCCTCATCCCTGCCCATGCCTGCCCTCCTTTCAGTTTTATTCCTGGGATTCCCACTTAGTGAGCTGCTAGCTAAGAATCATCAGCAAGTTAGTTTTTCTTTTGGCTACAGAAACAAATGGATTAATAGCAAGATAATAAAATCTTTCCCTTAATTACATATACCTTTATAACGTGCAAACCACAGTGTTCAAACTGTTTCATTCGATCATGAATTTCTTGAGTAAAAGGTGTTAGACATTTCTGAAACTTATTTTTTTTCATTTCATCTTGTGTTTTTGGTTGCTGACCAGTCCATTGTCCTAAAAATGAGTAACAGAAAATTTTTTCTCAATGTTCTGTGAGAGGGAAAAGCTTTGTAAAGAAATTTAATAAAATAAATTACAGAAATTTGGAGGAACGGATTAGCCAGTTTAAACTGGACACCTCATATGTTTAGGACATGTAAGGAGAGCTATGATACTGTGAGAAGTAACAGGATAAAATAGAGGGTTACTAAATTTGTCCTCAGATGGTTTGGATTATGAGGCTGAGGGGATGAAAGAAAAAAGGGCATTAATACATACTCCCCCCATCAATACTGTAATGATAATATATAACTGTGTTGCTCATAGGAAATGTTTGTATTTCCAGTCAGGATGCCCATCAAAAAAAAAAAAAAAAAAAGACAGGCATAAGAAAATGTTAAGGAATAATGGAAGACAATATGATGTTTATAGCCCACTTCAGAGTTTTTAAAGAGATTTCTTATATCTACCTCATTTGATCATTATACCACCACCAATAAAACAATTAACGCAATTTTACAAATAAAGAAATTAAAACTCAGAGACTTAAGTGACTCATCCAATGTCACACAGCTTATAAGTAGAGATCCAAGATTATAAACCTGGCTTTCACCAGTGCTTTCTATAAGGGGCAAGGCAGAATATTTGGTATATATATATATATCACTCAAATGCAACTACCCAACTAAAAATAGCAAAATTAGGAGATTAATAGTTTATCGTGTCATGTCTTTCTTCCCTTCCTTCCTTTTTTGTTCCTTTCACCCTTCATCAACTTCCTTCCTTCCTTCCTTTTTTAAATTCAAGAGACAACCTATTATTGTCCAGAGCTCTTTATTAGACTAAATATACAGGCAGACAAACAGAAACTCTCCAAAAGGCTTACTTTCTTTCAGTTTATTTTCAGTTTGACTTTAGACCAAGTATACTAAAATGACCTTATCCCCAGCACATTATCTCATTGAGTGAGCTCAGTTTAACTACAAAAAGCAGATGATAAATCTGGAGAAACTCGTTAGAGGGCCAAATTGTAAATCTGGAAAGCAGGAGGGACAAAATTCCATAGCAAAGGAACTCCAAAGCCAGGAAATTTCAAGGGAAGAGACTATAAATTAAATCTGGAAAGTATCAGCTCACATTTATGTAGTATAGTATTAAATTCAGTTGACTTAAGTTCAGCAAACATTTATTGAGCTCCTATAACATGCCAAGCGCTGGCTGAGCGCTGACGCAGAGATCCTCAAACTTCTGCTATCAGAAGAGCTCACAGGAAGGATTTAAAGAGCAACATAAAAGAGAGGAGATATCTAACTTCTATTATTTAAATTTTATTGTTCTGATGGATAGTTGATGTTCCTTGTAGTAACAGCTCACTTCAAAATTATTCATTTTGCTAACCAAGATTTTAATCTGATTAAGAGAGAGCGAGTCTGAATCTCTAAAACACTGCTGCGGAATAATATGTTTAGTCACCAGCTACTAAAAATGCCACCTTGCAGCAGAACAAGGGACTTACATGACTAAATTGCCAGTAGCTGGGAGGATGAGTCAACCTTACAAATGTGGTTCATTTAAAGTAAGGCCACAAGCTTTATAGGAGATCAATGTTGCTTTGTCCATTGTTCTCTTGAGAAGTATCAGCGTCAGTTTACATAACCACAGTCATTACATTTCACTAAAAATCATAATCTTGGGTCTCATTGTTGTATTATTTTTGTCCATTTTTTTGACACTGAGTTTTCTGTGAAATGTGGATACAAAATTTACTGCAAACTCCCACTCACTTTGACCATTTCTGCCTAAATTATTTGTACAAACACATGGTGAAAATAAGATGTCCTTTGAAATTTTGCATTTGAAAATCTTTACTAAATCCATTCTCCATATTATAACCAGTGATCTTTCTAAAATACAAGTCTGACCTTGTCTTTGCTTAAAATCCTTTAAGGCTCTGCATTCGTTTCAAGAAAAACTCTAACTTCTTTCACGTGACTTATAAAGTCTTGCATAATCTAGGCCTTGCTATGATCTGATTTCTTGAAAGTCTCTTTCTTTGCCTTACTAACTTCTACTTATTCTTCAGTTCTCCATGTATGACACTTCCTCTGAGAAGCTCTTCTTTGTCCTTCCAAGTCTAGGTTAGGTGCCTCTCTCAGGTCCTCCCAGAGCACTTTCACCCTCCTCCTCTTTCACAACCCACCCTGCTTACTTCTCAGCATCCTCAATTAGATTTTGAATGAAAATAATGTCCATCTTATTACTGTATCTCCAGCATCTAGGACATTGCCTGGTACATATCAGAGATGCAATATATATTAGTTGAATACATGAATGAAATAGACTCTCTCTCCTAAGGTGGTGTTTTCAATGGTATAATTTCCTAGTTAGCTCTAGGGCTATGTTAAAAAGATCTCAAACTCCCAGTTACCCTGATGAATTTTGCCTCATTGAATGGGTGATAAGTGTACTTAACAGTATCAATGAATAATTTATTTTGGTGAGAAGGCTCAAAGAAGTAAATCTAGGGTTCCCCAGGCTTCCAGCAACAAATAAATGCAATAAAACTCAATTAAAGAAATTAATCAAGTAGAATGTGTCTACATTTGAATGCTCTATCTACAGAATTAAAGATGTACTTTTTTTCCCCACAGCCTGGGAATAGGTTACCCTAGAACTTTCTATGTAATTGCCACTTAGGCAATCCATGTCACCATAAGTAAATCCAATTGTGTGTGCGTGTGTGTGTGTTCATTTACTAATAATTAACCCTGCTGGTAGAAGGAGAGCCCAAAAATGGTTATAAAAGTTTATGGCCTAACACAAAACCAACACGGTTTCTCTTTCTCTCTCTTACGCTCTATCTCTTATGCACACACACACACACACACACACACACACACACACACACACTCACAATCACACTCACAAGGACAGCTGGGAGAGTGGACTTTCCAACCTAATAGAAAGATACTCACCTAACAAGTTCCAAAGGGCTTGCTCCTTTTTTCTTGCCATTTTCTCTTGAACTTCACATAGCATATGCTCAATGTGTATAACCACCTCAACAATGTCAGCCTGGGCTCCTTTAATCTCTAAAATTGCCTTTTCCTGGTCAATAATCTCTTTGATAGAGACCCTTGAAGTGTTCTGAAGCTGAGACAAAATGTCATGTTCCTTTTTCTCAAGGTAGAGGATATGATTATTCTCAATGACATGCTTGTCCTGGGGGGTCAGTAACCTTTTGATCCACTCTTCGGCCCCATTCATCTTTTCCAAGTTGGATGTCATCAGATTGATGGCAGGAGATTTAGCCTTGAGCCCATTTTCTCGTTTTTCCTCTCTGGTCTCCCAGGGGGCTGAAAAGACCATCATAAGCAACCACAGAAGGCAAGTGGGTTTTAAATCAGAGCAGAACAAAACACCAGGATATCATCACTGTTGTCAGCAGTAGCAGCTTTGATTAAGCTCTCTGAGAGTTGTGCTGGGTATGAAGAAAAATCTAAAGAAAATCTAAATGTATAGTTTACAGTTTCCTAGAGAACATAGTTTATCTTCTAAGGAATTGGTTTTATCATGTCTTGTCCCTGTTATGTTGCATTTATCAATTCACAGATGAGTTCACCCTACACATTAATCAACTTGACCAGCAATAAAAAGTAGTGAACTTTAGCTACTTGGATAAATCTAATTAATATATTTTGAGGGGAAAATATAAGTCGAGCACTTATTATGTTCCAGGCATTGTTCTAAGTGCTTTACACATATTTTATTCAATCTTCACAGCTCAATGAGATAGATACTATTTGCAGCCTCATCTTACAAATGAGGAAACTAATTCTGAGAGTTATTAAGTGGCAGCCAGGAAGTTGGTAGGTGTGGGCAGTCTGACTGCAGCGCTCACACAAGTCTGCCTCCCAGTGAGTGATCTCAGGACCACAGTGGTAATTCACATCTTTTACTCTAATATAGTAGTTCAGTTGTACCAGGAGCTATGAAAAAGTACCAACACAGACCCAGAGGCAAGACGGGGAGGATGACCTCCCTCAGAGTAAAAACAAAAACCAAAGTTTTATACAATACTAAAAACTGATGGGGACAGATGAATGGGGGATTGGTTTCTTAAATTGGAGACATAACTTTTTTTTTTTAAGTCTCGTTCTGCCTGGAACCTTACGTTACTTTTTAGAAGAAAATAACAATAATTCCTGATTATACTTCATTTATCCATCATTATCAGGAAAGAAGAATTGTTCTTTTAGGTAACTAAATTGTTCAGATCACTAAAGGATACTTTTCTAACACCAAAAACATTTAATTTTAAATATTTATTAATTAAATATTTCTAATGGAAACACACTCCCCTGCTTTCCTAAAAGGTTTTACTTTTCCTTGATAACTTGATATCACCACCATCAGTCATTATTAATGTCAACTATTGTCCTATGCTATATTTCCTTTACAGATGTCCTCAAGATGTACTGAAGTAAATGATAACACCTGGCCCCACTATTCAGATTAATGACATAGACACATTTGTCTGTTCCTTTTCCATATTATCCTCACCCTAAACTCCTCCTACCTAGCTTCTCTAGATTCATTCCCAAACATCCACTGCACTTGTTTCTTTCGGTGGGTTTTCTTCACCTTGGGTGCCCCACCCCATCAACTCTTGCCACTGAAAATCTTGCCATCCTCAAAGCCCAGCTTGGAACTGTATCATCCATGAAGCCATTTCTGATCCCTTACAGTCAGAAAGAATCTCTCCTTCCTCTGTGCCACTTGGGGACTTTGTCCATCCTCTCATTCATTATTTATCCCCTGACCATTGGTTAATGCTTTGCAACTGACGGAAAATTTTTACATCTATAATCTCTAATTATTCTCACAATGGTCTGTCATCATCATCATTTTATAGATAAATATAAAAAGGCTCATAAGAGATGCAGTCACAGACCAGAGCTCTTAAAGTTCCCCGTTCTTCATTTCCAGCATTCCTGGGTTACTGAGCATCCATAAGTGAACCTGTCTATTTAAGGGTATAAATAAATCATTTTGATCCTAATGGGACATATCCTAGCAGTTTCTATTTCTGATTGAATGTCTAGTGTTCTTAACATCTATAGAATACTATACATTAAAAGACGATTTCAGAAGTACACATTCTAGTTGTCATGAGGCAATTCCATCTCAGTCCACTTAAATTCCACTAAAGGAATAGAGTTATTAGACAAAGTTAATCCTTTTCCAGCCCCCAACAACCAGAATTGGTTTAGTTCAGTAACAAAATTGGTTAGTGGGCATTGAAAAACATACGTGCTTGGCCCAGACCGAGTTTCTGAATGAGAATCTGCAGAGTTGGGGCCTATACATACTTTTGTTTGTTTTTCTAAAGTTTCCATCATGATCCCAATGATTACTCAGGCTTGGTAGCATTGAGTTAATCCACTTATTATCTGGTATTACTGAGATGTATTTTCTATAAGTATTAAAAGAGTTACCCCATTTCTGCTACTTCAGAGCAGAAAAAGTGCTGGCTTAGTAAGCTTGAGAAGGACAGAACTTTTTCTTAGAAAAAAGCTGTAGATAGCGTTTGTGAACTATCCACACTGAGGGTTACCTACTGCAATGTAGTCTCTCTCTGTTCGTATCCTAAAACATGGTCAGGTATAGAATAGGTTAGTATCCAAGCAAGAGCACAACGAAATATATTTGGCTTATTTATTCTTCTCCCCTCCGTTAGTTAAGATGATCAAGAGTATAATAAGCCTATGGTGGGAGACATTGGTTCTAGGTCTGTAAATTTCTTACTTACCCCTGTTACTGCTGAGACTCTGCAGTTTGGACTTAGCCCTCTCCATTTCAGTGCTGAAAGCCTACCAGAAGCAAAACAGAGCAGAGAGTTGTAAGCGAGGCATTTGGTCACTGTCATCAAAATCCCTCTCTCCACCTGTACACACCACACTTTACCTCACCCATTCTGTCAGACTCCATTTCTACTGCCACAAATCTAAAAGCAGACTTTAGGAAAGACTTGAGCAACAGCAACTGCAGCACCACAATCACTTAGAACATGTAGGGGGGAAAAGTATAGGAAAAATGGAAAGAAACTCAAAATCTGGCATAAAAAAGAATTGTATATTCAAAGCAAAGTATTATCACTCATTTGTTCAACAGATATTAATGCCCTGCTTACTGCATGTTAGACACTGAACTAAAGGTGTGGTTATGTCACTGAAGTAGAAAAATATACAGGACAATGCTCTTGTAATTAATAAAACATAAACTCATTTTTTAAAAGTTATACACACAATGCTTTCTCTGTAGATTGAATAAATATCAATTCCTATAAAGTGTTTATATTGTACCTGGCACGTAGTAAACATTTAATATGTTAGCTATTGTTGTAATTATTATTATATGACAGTCTGTGGACAAACATTTGTATATTTTGCCATGCAGACCCTTTAACATGGTGTCTATTTGAAAAAACTCATCTCTCCTAGGGTTTGGAACCACCATACCCAATATCTTCTTTTTTTAAAGTTGACTCAGTTGGCAGTTATTACTTCATTGAAAAGATGGTAGATGATGAGGTAAAAACTAAATTTTGCTTTGCATCTGAACTTTAACAATAAAATTTCTTAATCTGTAGGACATTTTCTTCATGAATTATATTTGCAGCTGCTATTTCCAGAGCAAAAGGCTCTTGATCTTACCATAGTGTGTACATGGAGAGGTCACAGCAGGGAACTTCCCTGCGCTCCCCATCTAAGAACTTGGAAATAAAACAAATGAGATAATATTATCTGCTGATAAATAGACTCAGAATAGCTGCCATATGCAAAATGGATAAAAATCAACCCTCTCCCAAAGTCACTTTAAATGTCAGGATGTATTACAGGGTTAGAAATGAATCAGGCAAGCCTTTTGAATTGAATGTGAAAGAAAACTGTAATTTAATCAGTATCAATAACTTAGAAGAATATGTGGATAACAAGCAGATGGTCTGCAAAGAGTTTGGAAAAGTAGATTTGGCAGTTCTTCTAGCTCCATCCACAAATGACCAACACCTAATGGGAGGGATGCTAGTAGTGTGTTCCTAGAGAGGTGTTCCTTATTCTGAGACATAATATCTGTCATAAGGTATATATGCAATAAATATTTGTTAAATAACCAAAAGAATGACTATCCACCACCATTTACAGATACTCAGCTCCAACCAGAACCCTTATCACCATGAAATACTGGTGGACACCAGTATTTGACTAGCTGTGTGTATATTATTCTCTGGGCTAATATGTTTTCCCATTTGTAAAATGAAGATGACGACAATGGCTTCATCACAGGATTGGGGGGAGAATGATATGAGACAGCTTGTTAGCACAGCACCTGACTGACGTAACACATGACAGCTATTTTTATTCTTAGTCCCTAAGGGAGACCTCAGACTGTGGCTGATATTTCCTACTTTTGTTGAACTGCCATGTATGAACTTTGAATGAACTATCTTTTCTGGATGTGGTTAATTCCTTTCGTAGGGATATGGTGTTTCAGGAACAATTCAAAGATGTAGTCATGACACCTATCTAGGCTCAATGATACTCCTCTGCTTGGGGGAACTGGTGAACTTCATTAGAAGGACAGGATGATTCATTTTGTCAGGAAGGTGGGCTACTTCATTGGGTAATTTGGCACCAGCTTGCAGGTCAGCTGTGGATGAGACACAGCAGCATACTGGAGCTGGCTGACGGCGGTTCACGAGAGCCCATGTGAACATCTCTTCCCAACTCCACCTTCAGTGGTGTCACATTGATAGTGTGAAGTCAGCAATGAAAATCAGCAAATACTATAAACCTCCTTGTGTCTAGTCAGACAGCAAAAGGAATAAGAACCCTTACATTTGTTCCAGGAAAGAGCAAGCTAGAACCAATATGTTTATTTTCCTGTAGGGACAGATAAAATGGCAAACACTCACATGGAGACAAGTTGGGTGGTGGGAAAGTGAGCAGTCAGAGAACTAATGTTCAAAGCACTCTCACTGCCAGGCACTCGACGAGGTTGTTTATACCCCAAATCCAGACACATGCCTGAGAAGTCACACTAGTACTTCAATGTTGCTGTTAGCAGAATCAAAACTTGTATCTTTAAAACCTATTTAAAGGTGCTTTTTCTTATCTCATTTCTTTTTTATTCTTCCATAACTTCATTAAAGTCCTTTTTAAAAATACCAGCCAAGTGAGAATAAAACAAAGAGATGGTGCTTTAAAGGCAGAACAGCACAGCAATATGTACTAATTATGCTGAATATATCAGGGACCTATTCACATATGAACAGCTCAACTTGATCTGACCACTCTAAAACAAAAAGCTGAGACGAAGTGAAAACTAAAGAAGCTGGACACAAGATCTCTGCACTCAGACACATAAACACACTCCCCTGCATACATGTCCCTTTATTTGTGTTAGCCCACAGCTGATTTTCCTCTGAGGTCGTCTATAGATGAGTTAAGAAGGAAGAGATTGAATTTGAGGGCAGTGCTAGGGACATGGCAAAAGTAGCCAGATATACCTTTGCTGTTGAAAAATTTATAATCTAATTGGGAAAAAAGATAATAAACAATTCATTTAATTTTGTATTCATTTCAGCATTCAGTGAATTAAAGCTCATTACAACCAACATGACAAGCTAATCTTCATGGAAGTCTTACTGTATGCCAGGTCCCATTCTAAGTGTTTTACATGTATTAACTCATTGAATTCCCATCACAGCCCCATAAGATGGTAGTTATTATCCTCATTTTAAAGTTGAGAAAACTGAGGCACAGTGAAGCAAGTTAATTTTTCCAAAGAAGTAGATCGATTGAAGAGGAGAGGACAAAGAATTTGTTTTAAATACATTGGATTTAAGATGACAGTAAGATAGCTAAGTAGAAATGAGAGAGGGTTGGTGATATTGGTCTGAAGTTGGCTCTGACGATAGGACTCTACAGAATTCATGGCAGAGGTTTAAGAATAGTTGTGTCCTTAGAGGAAGAAAGAAGAGGGAGAAGCAGAGGACCCACATTGAAACTAGGAGGTTGCTTACCTTTAAGGACCAGAGAGAAGAAATGCCAACAAAGGAAAAGAGAAAAGCTAAGTAGTGGGGTAAACATGGCTTCTATAATGGCATTCTTCGCTAAGTCAGAGGTGGACAATTTGTAAAAGTTAAATTTCACCAAATTAGAACATCACCCTCCATATCTTATATTAGAGATACTAAACAGATGTTGTTGAATAAATGAATGAATGAATGAATGAATGTAGGACATTTCTAAGATATTCACTTACCTTATATGTCTCAATTTCTACAGGAAAGATCACAAACTTTACAGTCAATTGTTTTCTATGTTTGCAGGCAAACATTAGAACTTCATCAAACATAATCTTTGCTGCTCGTTCCTTACACACACCAATGTTTCCAGTCCCAAGGGCAGGAAAGGAAATGGAAGTTAAATGTAGCTCAAGGCATTTTTCCAAGCACTTCCTCACTGCATCTTTCAATCTCTGTAGGAAAAACACAAATTTAAGATGAGCCTTCAAGTCAAAAATAAAATTTTACTTACCCCTTGATCCTGCCCATATTTTATAATGCCAACCTCCACTCTCCCTCCGGGCCACATCCATGCTTCCTCAGAAGGCAGGAAAGGTCCCACTCATTACAGCTATAAGGTTAGATGATGAAAAACAAAAGGGCTTGGAAACTGAAGTAATTGAATAGATCTTTTTGTGCTATTCAAGACATTTGGGTACCACGATTTCTCTTAGTTTATATAGTCTTGCTCATCTTCCCAGGTCAGAGAGCCAACCATCAGTTTATCCCCAATCATCTGCCACTTCCAGGCCAACAAAAAGAGTTTTTGGTAGTTTAATAAAGGAGGTTGAGGTTAAAGTAAGTAAGCAGCATTTATTCAATGTCATTAAGCTCTGTCATGTAATTTCTTGGGAAGTGCTAGTGTATTTGGCAGATTTATACTTTCCATCAATATTTCAACATCCAAACTGAATACTAATACAGGACAGTTGTCTGTGGAAGGACCTTGGAAAAATAGAGGTAGAGATGATTGCAGGATTAATTTGGGATTAGAGGGTCCTGTAGCCAAGAGAGGACCAGAAATAGTGACAAAATGAAGACAGACAAAGGCAGGGGGAAGACACCACAGGTAATAGATTTGACTGGAATAGTTCTGGGAAAATGGTGAAGGGAAATCTCAGATTCTCCTGGAATTTAACAGCTGGAGGGAAATATGAAGAAACTGAATCTCAGGCCCACTTAGGAAAAGAATAACGTGTGGTGCAGACTAAGGGAGCCCTGATGTTCCTGTGTCTATTCTTGGTATGTCCACTTAAATGTGTTAGGTCATATTTTAAATCAAACTTCTTAAGATAACTGTGACAACAATAGTTACTTGGTATTTCAAGTATGTGCAAGAGTGGTAAAAAAATGGGGACTATATCACTTTACGATGTTTCATGAATGTAATGACATGATAAAAATTCAACAAACACTACAGAGACTATGGGACTACATAAAGATAAATTTATTTTGACCTTACCATATCTGTTCTAGAAGATTTTGAATCCCACAATACATGGAATACATATTGACAGGACAATTTAAATCCTTTTGTGACCAGTACCAACTGGGAATCCTGAGACGTCCGAGGCATGTTTTTTTTAAATTCCTGTTCTATTTCATCCCCTGCTTGTTGTAGAATTGATTGTGACACAGGACCAGCTCCAAAAGAATGACTTGGAGTTACAGAATTAACAATTACATCTGTCTGAAAAGGGAAAAAATGAACAGGACCCATTGTTAAATTATTTGTTGTTAAATTATTAATTAAATCTTTATTTCCCTGAAAGGCTTTGAAAAATATTTGTGAAGATTCTAAATCCACAAAAATAGCAGTTAGTAATGGATAGAAATTCATATTTCCAAAGAGCGATCATTTGATCAGTCTGCTTATCCTATTCAGTAATTAGGTAAAATGTGTGGATGATACAATTTTTATTGCAAACATCTGTCAGCCCCTTGCTGGTTTATACCACCACCACCACCACCCCATTCCCAGATTCTGAACATTCCCTGTGATTTATTTTAACCCATAACCCATTTAGGAAAAAAAAGTGCAACTTGCTGCCAGCATTAATATTACATAAACACACTCTTGAGGCTGAAGCAAATCTAACTGGTTTTCAATGTGGAAATAAAATATAAAAACTGTTCTTGGAGTTATTTCTAAACAGAACTTGTCTCTAATCCTAATGTAACAGAAATGTATACATAAATCGGATTCATCAAATAAATCTTCGGCTGACAGCTACTCCAGATCGATGTTAACTTCATGCGTAGGAATGCTACATTTTCTAGGATTTGACATTTTCGGCAATCGAGAATTACTATATTTTGTGAATGGAAATATCACTGCTAAAAACAGATTGCTATAAATAGAATGATGTCATTTGTTTCC
This sequence comes from Pteropus alecto, assembly GCF_000325575.1. Classification (NCBI taxonomy): domain Eukaryota; kingdom Metazoa; phylum Chordata; class Mammalia; order Chiroptera; family Pteropodidae; genus Pteropus; species Pteropus alecto. Next base: position 2,392,537 of record NW_006431048.1, read on the forward strand.
AAAGACTATCCATATACTAGAGCAATGCGAAAATAATAATAAAAGTGAGATATTTCATAGCAAACTTTGGGGGTAAGGTTAGGACTATAGTCTGCAAGTTATCTTGGGGTAAACGCAGCAGCAGCAAGGGCTGCTGGCAAGTATTCTTGGGGCAAATGGGAAGTGGGTTAAGATTTATCAATAAATAGTTTCATTACCTGCCCCACTGTCATCACTTTTTGCTATTTTTGTGTGAATTTTGTTTGTGTTTTTTTTTTAAAACAGAGTAGAAATAAAATTTCTCAGGAAACTTCAACCTCCTAATTTTTTTAAGGTAAGTGGTACATAGGTAAAGAAAGTACAAATGAGACAAAAATGTCTTCAGTGAAAAGTCAGCCTCCCTCTAGGTGGGGTCCTGAGATCCCTCACTCATTCACCTATGCTATAGGCAACCATTTTTACCAGTTTTTCATCTGTCCTTTCAGAAATAGATTATAGGTACACATGGGATATATTTTAATTACTATCACCTCCTAGTTAGCTCTCTGAGCTGTGCTAAAGGGGTTGCATCCTTCTTTCCCCACCATGGCCAAATCCCCCTAAATCATCTGATGGCTTTGGTTCCCTTTGGGGGTAACTTAGGTACTTCTCAGAGATATTAATGAATGCTTCACTTTGAAAGTGCATTCGGAATTTGCAATTGGGAGCACTGGCATCCTTTAAAAAATTTCAGGTTCCTAATGTTCTTAGTAGTAAATAAATACAATAAAAAATTTTAGTTAAAAAGATAAGATATTCAACTAGGATGTTTCCACTTTAATTTTAAATTGGCATATTAGTGACTTATCATATAAATATTTTTTGTGAGGGGTCTCTTCAGTCTTCTTTCTAATTGTCTTGCAGGCAATAATTGGTATTTTTTCATTTACAATTAAGTCTATTTGATTGTGGCCACAGGAGAGTCTTAAGTATGACATCACTGATCTGGAAAAGGAAAAGAATATAGCCTTATATTCTTTCTCTTCCTCTGCAGTCCCTGTTCCCCATTGCTCCCTTCAGTTATTCATCAATAATTTGCTGAACATCTAGAAGAAGCATGCCCAGCCAGGCTGTGGGGCTACAGAGATGAACAAGCCATGATCCCCATCCTCAAGGTGCTCTCTGCCTTGCAGGGGAGCCGCACTAACACAGAAATACCTAGGTTTGCTGTTACCTTGATTTCCTTTCTTCTCTGTCAGGACCCTCTCTTTTGTGCCCAAGGAATCCTAGCACAGAGCCTTATACTCAGAATACAATTTACAGCTCTACCTAGGACTCCTGACTGGTCCAGCCCATTATTTTCGGCCCATTAATTCCTCTCTGTCTCTTTGATCAAGTCATTCTAACAACCAGGCCTCTCCTCCTGCCAATTCATATTTACCATAACTTGAGATGGGATTCAAAACACACATCTTCCAAAGTAATCTTTCTTGGTCCACTCCACTCTACTCTTGTTACAAATTTACATACTCTTAAATATTATGAATTCATGTTGTATTAAGACTTTTTTGTTTACTATTGATAGGTTGCTTCAGAAATGTTCAGATGGTCTGTCTCCCAATGAGATTTTTCAAACAGAAAATTTTTTACATAAAAAGAATATAATAGATTTAAAGTTCCTTGGAAACAAAGATTGTTCTATTTCCTCCTGGTGCCTAAGAATAACAATAAAAGTTATAAAAGCCCTATTCTAAGCATTTTATGTATATTGTTTCTAATTCTAAGATACAAGTGCTATTATTACCTTCATTTTTTGGATAAGGAAATCCAAAAGATAAAGTAACTCGATTCCATCACTCTTTAGTAAATGGCAAAGTTAGTATTCAAATCCAGATGATCCATTTCTAAAGTCCATACTCTTAACCGTAACGAGATTAAATAGCAATTTGAAATAGTATATACTCAAAACATACTTGATAGGTAATGAACAGTTCAGGGATCCCCTCTGGTGGTGCAAGAGAATAGAAACAAAGACTTACTTCCTGCAGTTCAATTCGGCCCTGGACAATATGGGCAGTCAGGTTGTTCGTAACCATTGTATTGAAAGGAGCAGTGGCTTCTTGATTCTCCCAGGACCTCAGCTCGTTCATTCCCAGGATGCTTTCTGAAGCAGATTTAAAGGCAGCAACAGTAGGGTCTTCATTGCTTACCAGGTGAATTTCTTTCAAATTACCTGTCCATTGTACCTCTTGCAAATAAAATCTGATAGTTTCCACAATGATCTGTGTACACAAATTCAGAGGGAAGTTGAAAATCCCAGAGCTCAAGGCTGGAATTGCTATTGTCTCAAGGCACTCATTGTGAAAGATGGCGTAATCCAGAATATTTTTAATGGCAGTGCGCAGCTTATGGAAGCATCTCTCTCTATCCGCCTCGGCCCACCGAGGCCCAACAGCATGCATAATGAGTTTGCAGGGAAGCTTCCCTGCTCTTGTGATGGCTATATTACCAGTTGGTACTTTACCATGTGTGGAAACGATTCTTGTGCTCTCCTCTTGAATTTCTTGGCCGCCAGCTTTCACCAGGGCCAGGGCCAAGCCTCCCCCATGCTTAAGATCTTCATTGGCTGCATTCACCACAGCATCAACAGCATGTCTGGTGAGGTTGTCCTTCCAGACAGATAACGTTAGCCCAGGAGTAAGCATTTTTCTGAAGACTTGCAGAGACTCACTGTTACGTTCCTGGACTGGAGAGACCAGGGTAGACATACAGCCAAATTTATCCTGGAGGACTTCACACAGCTGATGCTCATTCTTTTTTAAAATTTTGAGGTCATCGTGATTAATGGGTATTTGCCAACTATAGTTTTCTCCAAGAATGTCAGTCTCTGGAAAAGGAGAGAAGATTAAAAAAAAGAAGAAGAAGAAGAAGAAATGAGCAAGGGTTCCTTTGAAAAGGATGTAATTCCACTTCACGTCAGAAGACTGAATTCCCTATGTGCAAAAGATAGATAAACTTCTAGTCTCCTTCCTGATTTTCTTTCTCACCTAGACATGTAATTAAACAAAGGATATCCAAGATTTTTCAATGGTAAGTCACCCATAAAGAGCTTAGTCTTGAGGCTAGCATACAGTAACTACTCCATGAGTGGTAGCTACTATGATACAATGATGGTAATGAGAAAACTGTGTATGGGGGCTCATGAGTTCCAAAATCTATGTAAAAATGGTGAGTGTGGGAAGAGTCATGCTTAAGACACAACAAGTATTAGAAATGACTTAATTATGAGTCAAAAATACAAGGAGGCTTTATTTATAAATTGTTTGCTTTTGTCAGTGTCTTAGTCTGGGTTTTCTCAGAAGCAGACTCTGATATAAGGATCTGAGTATAAGTTTATTTTGAAGGTGATCCTAGAAAACACCAAGAGCATGAGATGGGGAGGGCAGAGTAGAAAAGTAAGACAGGGAAGGGAAGGAAATGAATAGAGGACATGTTATGAAGCAAAGGAAGCTTAACTCCACTGGGAGACAGTGTGTCTCAGAGTTATACCACCAGAAGGGTAAAGGAGCTGGGATATTCATCCAGCTTCTATCAGACATTGGTCAAGGATGCTCCTGTGAGGGCATGGTCCAGCAAATGGGTAGAGTGTCATACTCTAGTCTCGTAGCACATTTTTAGTGGAATTAAAACCGATTGACTAAAAACTACTTACTCTATGTGGCAGAAAAGAAGATATGCAGCTCAGATCCCCCTTCCATGTGGTTATAAAGGAAGGAGTATGGTTAACTAACAACCTCCAGTTGTTAGCCATCTCAGCTTTCCAGCCAAGGTCATGCTATCAATGACTAAGCAAGGCCATTTTTGTCCATTGGGGGCCTCCCCTCATGGGCAATCTCAGGCTGGCAGAGTTTTGCCAGATTTTCCTAACAGTCTGATGGCTCCACCTGCCAAATTTGGTTTCTTCTCTTTTCCTTTCACAATAATCCTTTCGTATTCGTAACTCCATCTCAGTTTACGCTTCCTTGAGAACCCAACTTGAGACACTGTATTTCATGGAGTCTAAGGCATCATTATTATATGCCACTGAAAAAGGAAAACCGATGCGAATTAAACGATGGCACATTACTGATTGATAGGGAAGAGCTTTATTTCAGAAATGTGAAAAAAAAAATGTGCCTCTTAAAATAGGTAAAATGTGGTGATGAATTATATTTTACTTCAACTCCCATTTCTAATTTGAGCCACCTAGAAAGATCTCTGGTGGCTTCAATTACCTAAAAGAAGTGGCACATGGTCTGTGTGTTGGTTGAAAATCTCAAGGGCCACCCCTAGGATTAGGCAAGCTCCGTTTGGCTCTTACAGCCCTTGTTGGTTAGCGGGTCACCACTTGTGACCAATATCAGTCCTAGGGCTTTGGTCAGAAGAGTCCCACATCTTGTGGGCAAAGGAAAGGATCAATTAGAGCCCCAGTGTGGCTGATGCCACACTACCTCTGAAGCAGTCCCCCTTCTGAGGCATGTATTGGGTCACCACAAGGTCCTGCAATCACCCACCTGAGCACTTGTGGGAGAGACAGTCTCCTTCTGTATTCCCCTTTCTCCACTGAGGACAGAAATGAGCTAAGATTTTCTGTAACAAGGCAGGGAGTGAGGCAATCCTACCTGATTTCTCATTGTAAGCTGCCGTTCCAGCACCCTGTGAAAAATGAGAGTAGTTTAAAAAAAAAATTGAAACCAAACGACTACAGATTACTGATAAGAAATACAGCCTAATAAACACAAAGCAACAGAAACTCTGCTAAAAGCACTGGGTTTGAGGGGGAAGAGGAACACATTTGTTTGTTTAATCTGTATACCTGAAACTCTTAAAATACTAAATATTCTAGCAAACATGGACCCTACCTCATTTTCCTAGAGGTCAAAGAGTTTCTAATTCGGGATGAACTGAAGGGCTAGAGATTAACATTTGAAAAGGCCCAACGATCACAGACCAAAATGACCAAAAACTTTCAGACAGGCGTCCAGTTTCCAAAGGCTAGGGGTTTTTCTACATAGAACAGAAAACATGGGGACATGAGCCTCATCAGCTATATAACTCCTCATCTACCACTTTCAGTTGCTTATTTCATGACACAAGCCTGAATGTAAGGACCCACTTTCAGTTGCTTATTTCATGACACAAGCCTGAATGTGGAATTTTACAATTAAACAAAACAAATGAAATGTCATTTTTCTGTTCCCTTATTTTTATTCTTCCTCCATCATCCTCCTTCCCACCCCATCCTGCAAAAAAATCAGAATTGTTGAATGAGTAGAACAAATCAAAATGATACTGAGATCATATTTAAAAAAATCATCCATTCTCATGGTGACTCTGTTGATTAGATTAACATTTTCTTGATTCCCATCTCACATGGCACAAGAAAAAAACTTTTATTGGGCTATTAAAACCAAATAAGAATGTCAAGTAAAACTGAAGACCCAGATTTCTTGCTGTTATAGGAAGACCTATTCATGTGCTGAACAAAGTTCATGATTTATATATTTATATAAAAGTACTTTTACCTTGGGAAAGTCCATTCTCCAGGTCCTTGGGGGTCTTTAAATGTTTATACTCTGTTTTGTGTTTCCGAGCATAGACTGTTGTTCCCAAATACAGTGTCCCACTTCTAGGAATGAATAGAAAGGATGCAGTAAGCATTGACCAGCATCTTAGGGGATTTGCTAAGAATATGCCATAGGAAGATAAATATGATTTCTGATCTTGAGTAGTTTTTAGTTTTACTGATGAAGATGCACTATTGTTTTGCTTCTGTAGTTATTGTTTACCTTCTGTCCTTTACAGAGAGGTTCCAACTGAAACTGTAACGGCTGCTCAGAGAAGGGAAAAGGCCATGCGGGCTACAGCAGGTAAAGCTTTATGGAGAAGGTAAGACCTGAGCCAGATCTTGAAGGATGGAGCAGATTTTTACACAGTTAGAAGAGAATGACACCAAGTGGTAAGACTGAGCTCAGCATTCAAAGAACAATGAGGAAAAACCAGCCTTATGAGTGAGCATGAAGATCTCCGAAGAGTGTTTGAAGAAAGGGAACTGTACTTATGCCTGTCAAGGGTGTGTGTTACTGAGTTTGTGATAAATTCCTTGATTGAATTAGAAAGGGGACTATTTGGTTAAAAATCAGAATCTTTGGAAAAACATATTTTAACGATTTTCAATCTACTGGGTAGGAATTAAAGACTTAATTTTTAGGACACCAATGATGAAAATACTTGACACAGTTACCTACATCTGTTGCCCACTTAGTTGCCATTAGGCCTCTGAAATGATTTCTAATGCCTTTACAATTCAGAAATTTTGTACAACTATCTAGAGCATCAGAGCACTATTATTCCTACGTTTCAGGAAAAGCACCAAGTCCAGTACAATCCTGAAGGACGAGAACAAGATGCGTTTTTGCCTCCAGAGGGCACTGGTGTTTTCACAAAAGAAGAAAGTCTGTTTGCTTTGTCTGGGGGCATCCAGTGGGCTTTTGCTTTAGATGGTGTCACACTTGTTTTCTTCTTTAGACCAAGCTTTAAAGGCCTAAGGATAAACATGGCGGGTAGGGAGTTAATTAACGCCAAAGAAATTAGAAACAAGGAGCATATTGCCCAAAACATTCAATCTCTTCCATTTTAAAAACAACACCAATTAACAACAAAAGCCTTCCCAACTTTCTATCTCTAGTTCCTACTGTGTTCTTTTCTCTGCATAGGCAGCATGAAGAAGTTGATTCCTCCCCATCCATCTGCCTCTTCAGTCCACTGTAGTGGGCTCCAAAATACATTTATGGTGATTTAAATGTATTTAATTTTACATTTTATTGTTTGAATAGATATTATGTTTACTGGTTCAAATTTAGAAAGTATACAAGGCTCCCTCCTACCCTAACTGCAGAGTCATAAAGTTGACGCAGTTGTAATTCCGATAGTACTGCCAAATTACTCTCCATAAAGACTGACCCATTTCTAGTCTTACCAGCCATGTGCAAAAACCTATCTCAGACCTCCCTGCCACCATTCAGCCCTGCTTGGAAATGTATCTTCCACATGGTTGTCAACACCATCTTTTAAAACGCACATCTAACATGTCACTCTCCTGTTTCCCTCGCTCACAATGCTTCCCTTTCTCCCGACTGATCTTCAAGACCCTTCGCCATCTAGACCTGTGCTGTCAAGTGTGGGCCATTAGCCACAGGCAGCTCTCGAGCTCCTGAAATGTGTCTAGTCCCATCTGAGTGAGGTGTGATGGAAATATGAGATAGATAGCAAAGGCTCAGTATGACGAAAAGCATGTAAAATATCTCATACTGTTTTTAACATTGATTATACGCTGAATGATTATTTTGGAATACACAAATGATTTAAAAATTTAGGATATATGGAATTAGATAACATTATTCAAACTAATTTCACCTGTTTATACTTTGTAAAATAAGCTATGTGGCTCTCATTATATTTCTACTGGACAGCACTGATCTAGACCCTTCCTCCATCATCTCCCTCACCCATTTCATCTCCTCCAAGGCCCCATTACTCCCTCTCTGCTTCAGATCACAATGGCCCCTGTGCTTCAGATGCTCCTTCCCCCTCACCACACCCCCTCACACTCATACACAAAATTCTCTACGATTCTGCTTCACACTTCCTCTTGGGGGCCTTCAAGAGATTTGCTTCTTTATTAACAAGTCCGCCTCCCTTTACGAGCCTGTAAGGTCTGCGGCCTTCACATTAGGCTTTGTTTTCTAGAACACAGGGCAGCATATAGTCCAGCACTGTTAGCCAAATCAAGGAATGAGGGCAGGAAAGCCCCAAGAGCCAGTCAAAAAGATAGTGGCTGCAAAGAGGTAATAATGGGCGATACAGAATAACGCAGGTGAACAGTTAAAAAAAAAATAATAATGTAGGTAATTAATATGAATTCAGAATGTAAATTACATTTTAGCTGCATATCATAGTAACAATAATAATGTTAAAAGTAGTCACGAACTCAGGATAAACTTTCTTTGACTTCGGCACCTGCCCCGTTTCATTCTCACCCCACCCCCAACCCTCTGCCCGCAGCCCCTCAGGAGAGGACATGCGAGAGCCTCGGGGACCCCTGGTCCGGGGAACGCGGGACTGGACCTACTCACCTGGAGTACCGCAGCTGGAAAGGCGGCCATGAGAGGACGAGGAACGGCTCTGCCGGGAACGGCTCTGCCGGGAACAGGGAGGGATCTTGGGGAAAGCGAAACTGAAACTTTGCGGCCCAAGGCGACAGGGCGGGATCCACCCCTGCCCCAGTCCGGCCCCAGCAGCGCCCGGAGCCTCTGTGCCAGCCGGACGCGGAGAGCCATGGCCTCGCACCTCTGCCCGCCGTCCCCGCTGCTCGTGCGGGTGTCCGAGCCCGGCATCTCGCTATCCCTACACAGGAAGCTGAATGCCTACTTCCAGAGCCGGGACTCGGATGGTGGGGAGTGCAACGTCCGACCTTGGGGCCCCAGCGGCCAGGGTACCTTCCAGGTGCAATTCTTGGAAAAGGAAGGTGAGCCGTGGGCCTGGGTTGCGGGTGAAAAGGCCGTCCCTGCGGCCCAGTCCCGCGGGATTCGGGGCAGACCCAGGGTGAGCTGATCTGAGAGGGCGGGAGAAAGTATGGCAACTCTCTGGTGGGGGACAAGAACCAGGGGCTCGTGCTACCAAGAGACGCAGCCCACAGCAGCGGAGGATAGAGCCCCTCCGTGCCCAGTTGGTGATTTGGTCTGACTGCGCCTTAAAGTTGACGCTTTCCGATATCGTCATCCTGACATATTTCTCAGCTCTCGGAACACCTCTCCCTCCCCCCATACGCCTGTCACCCCTTGCCATTAGGTGTTCCACTTGTATATTTTAAATAATTATTCCATTGATTTATTTTGGGGGATGCACACTGTAAAAAAGAATAAAGAAGAAAACTACCTAGAGGTAAACAATGTGAACATTTTCATATATTTCTTCCAGCCTTTTTCTATGAATGTGAGTAAACACATGCGTATATTTACAAATTATGAGTCTGCATATTTATCCCCTGCTTTTTTTTCACTCCATTTTATATAATGAGTATTATTCCACATTATTGAAATGAGAAACTGAGAGTTTCAGAGACATGACTTTTAATGAGAGGACAATGTTCCATTATCATTGAATTTTCATTTCCATAGTAAAAAGCTACCCATTCGAGAGTTCTGAATAGCACCCTCACATCCCCTATCACCATCCCACCACCCCAGGATGCAGGGAGCGGCCCTGACTGAGAGAGTGCTGGGGCAGGGTACAAATGCATGAATAAGAGGGTTATTTGAAATCACGCCCATGTCTATGTGTGTGTTTAATGTCTCCACTAAAGCCAAGGAGAGAGTGTTGAAAAAAGAAAATCACCAAATGTTGGTTGACAACAAACTCGTGACTATTTTCCTGGAGCCCACTAAAAATCCAGTAGAGGAGAATACCAGACCCGGAATATCTTCGTTGACACTGTCACAAGAAGGGATGAGGTCTGGTGAGAAGGATCCAAATGAAAAACATGTTCCTAGTGCTGTGGATTCCTGTGTCGAAAAGGTGAGTATTGAAAGAAAGAGCTGGGTATGTGTCTGCAACTTCCTCTCCAGTCACCATACCTTTCATTACTGGTCCAACAACCATTGGCTGAGGACTTGCTATGATCCAGGCACAGTTTTAGGCACTAGGACACGCAGAGGTAAATACGACGTGTCTCTGCTGAGAGTGGGGAGGTACATAGGACAATAAGCAAGTAAACAAAAATAAAACAATTTTAGAGAATGATATGTGCCTTAGAGAGTGACAGGGCCAGGGTGAGGACAGGGAAA
>NW_006431048.1:2402412-2409880 GCF_000325575.1 Pteropus alecto
GGAGGTGCTACTTCTGACCAGAAGTCAGAGATTTTTCTAAGGTGACATTTGACCTGAGACTTGAATGATGAGAAGGAACCAGCCATGAAAAGAATCATTTGACTATCAATACCAGCTATCTACTGTGTGCCAGACACTGTCACAGGAGCTGGGGATACAGCCAGGAGCATAGGAAACCCTGCCTTCGGAGACCTTACATTCTAGTGATGGAAGCACACTAATAGTAAAAAACAAAAAACAAAAATCAAAAAACAAACAAACAGAAAAACAGATTTATCCTAAAATGTCTGCCAGTGATAAGTGCTGCGAAGAAGAATAAAGCAGGATAAATGGCAGACAATGACAGGACCACTGCTTTTAATACGTTATCAGGGCAAACCTCTCTAATGAGGTGGCATCTGAATAGAGGCATGAATGAAGTAAGGAAGCTAGCAAAGTGGATTTCTGAGGGAAGAATGCTGTAGGCAGAGGGAAGCACAAGTGCAAAGGCCCCAAGACAGGAGCTTACATCTTGAGCCCCAGGGACTTCAATGAGGGAGGCCAGTGTGGCTGGAGGGCAGTGAGCAAGGGAGAGAATGACAGGAAAGAGGAACCTCTCCAAGAAGAGTCTGGTCTTTGGGGATGAAGGTAAAGATTTTGGATTTTAATTTAAATGTTAGGGGATTATCAGATGGTTTTGAGCCAAGGGAGTGGAGTGATCGGATTTAAATCTTCTAAAGGATCACTTTGGCTGCTGTGTGAACTGAATGTAGGAAGGAGCCAGAGTGGAAGGTCAGAGTGTAATTAAGAGAGGTTGCAGGGGGCCAGGTACAAGATGATAATGGCTTGGACTCTGGATGGTCCTGATGGAGGTGTGAGAAGTGACTGGATTCAGGAAACATGTGGAAGGAAGACCTAGGAGAAAGACGTTACATGCAGAGGAAATGGCATGTGAAAAGTCTTCGAAGAAGGAAAACACATTGGAAATCTTGCTTTTGTATTACAATCCATTTGCCTGTCTTTTTTAGCCTAGTCTGGTGTGCTTGTCATATTTGAGATTCTAAAGGCTAGGGTTTAGAGGGCCCAGCATTAAACGCAGTTTGGTGTTTATTCATTTTTTTTTTCCTTCAGATTTATGGCTACCATCCAGGCTCACAGACTCTTCCATGAGAACCACAGCAGCTTGCCCAGAAAGTCCAAGTGCCTTCCCCTCCATCCCGTCCCCAAAGTCAGAGAGTGGCAGCTCTAGAATCTAGACTTCTTGTTCCACAGAGCTTTTAAAAATGCTCATGCCCAGGCTCTACATTTATATCAGAATCTCTGGAGGTGTGCCTGGGCCTTGGCTTTTTTTCCGCCCCCCTTTTATCTCCCCAGGTGATTCTAATGTGCAGACAGGGCTGGGAACCTTGGAGCTGTAGTGCTACATAGTCTATGAAAAGGATTTGAAAGAAGTCACCTTCTGCTAAGGGTTGTTTCTCTAGTCTCCAGACATTCTCTTGAGGAAAAACTGTGGGCCTGAGAAATTTTATTTGTTCCTTTTAAATTTTCAGATCTTTCTTGCCGTCACAGCTGACTTGAACTGTAACCTGTTCTCTAAAGAGCAGAGGGAACACATAACCACTCTCTGCCCCAATGTCAAAAAATTGGAGAGCTACGATGGAATTGAGAGGGTGTGTGGTGACTTTAAAGATATTGAAAAAATATACGGCTTCTTGAATGAGCAACTCCTAAAAAGTGAGCAGAAACATGGATCTTCCCCTTTGAGAACAGAGAGGGAGCCAATCCATCAGCAGGACCAGAACCGCTGTGTTTCTCCCTTTGACCCAAAAACCAGGTCAGAAGAGAAAAGCGACCATTGTGAAGTTCCTTTGCCTTTGTCTGAATACTCCAAATATCCTGAGAAATATCCTGAGAAAATGGACTCAAAAGAGAAAGGACTTGCTGTAAAAATAAAAAGTCAAGAGAGTTCTCCGAATTCAGTCTCTGCAGACTTCACCTCAAGTCACTTAGGTAACCTCAGAGCAGCTCAAGAGTCTTTCATCAGTGAAACTCAGAAGAGCGTGGGCACTCTGCAGCAGGAAAGTGTTGCTTTAGCAGACAGTAAGCAGGCAAATAAAATCAAACAGGAATTGAATCACCAGTTCACAAAGCTCCATATAGAGGAGCATGGAGGAAAATTAACTCTCCACGGGACTCAGGACAACATTTCAGCTGCCAAACATTTTCTTGCCTCCCCGATCTCTGAAAGTCTTGTCAAGGCACCTGTGAAAATATTGAATCTCTGGAGTCCTATGAGACGAATTACGATTACCAATGCTCACTATAAGCTTTTAGAAGCTGAATTACTCCAGGAGATATCAGAGATAGAAAAAAGATACAACGTTCAAAGTAAGATTTTGAGCGAAAGTTGGAAAACTCACATCCTATTTGAACCTAAGGACAAGGAGTTAGATCTGTCTATGCATGCTTATGCAAGTTTCATTGATGCCTATCAATCTGTCTCATGTCAGCTAATGACAGAGTTTCTTTCACTGAAAACTTTGGGCAAGGGAAGAATGCACTTAAGTGGCACCAGCTTCACTGATGACTTTAATAAGAGGCATCCAGATGTACACTTAGTGCTAAATCAAGAGTCCATGACTTTGATTGGGTTGCCAAATCAACTTGCAAAGGCAAAGCAGTATGTCTTAAAAAGAGGGGGAATGTCCTCATTACCTGGAGAGAAATGGAATGAAGATAATGAAACGCCCATGGACATCGATGTTAATGACTCAGAAATAGCTTCACCAACATTTCGGTGCTCTGCCAGTTCTGGGGCATCAGGATTGGACAAGGAAGAGGACATTTGCGTCATCTGTATGGAGCCCATTAGTAACAAACAAGTGCTATCAAAGTGCAAGCACCAATTCTGCGCCCCTTGTATCAACAAAGCCATGACATATAAGCCAGTCTGTCCTGTGTGCCTGACTTCCTATGGTGTCCAGAAAGGGAATCAGCCAGAGGGAACCATGGAAGTCATTTTCGAAAGACAATCACTTCCAGGTTATCAACACTGTGGCTCCATTAAGATTAGATATAATATGTTTGGAGGCATACAAACAGTAAGTATTTCTGAGATCCATGGGTTTCTTTCCAGTGTGCTAGGATTACTAGAGCAAAAGAAACTATTCCGTTGCCAATTAGTGGGGTTTTCAAGGACTTATTTCCATGGTCATATGCAAGGGCTTTAAATAGTGATAAAGGTAGCAATGTTTGTGTACAATTCAGATATTTGTGTCTATTAAGGCAAAGAAAGGGTGGGTAGTGATTATATGTTAGGGTTGGGGGGGATTCAGGAAGGTGGATGATATTTTCAGCAGAGGGAGGAGAAATATGAATATTGAGAATATGAGCAAACCTTCAATACTTTTTTTGATTTGCTCTAACTGCAAATGAACACATCTATCTATACAGTAAAATATATACACTGGAATGTTTTCATGTGACATTTTCTTCTCTTCATACAGAAAGACCACCCAAACCCAGGAAAAGAATATAAGGGAATACAGCGAACTGCCTATTTGCCTGACAATAAAGAAGGACAAGAGGTTTTGACACTGCTTCGTAGAGCCTTTGACCATAAGCTGATTTTCACAGTGGGATATTCTCGAGTTTTAGGAGTTTCAGATGTCATTACATGGAATGATATCCACCACAAAACATCCCGGTCTGGGGGACCTGAAATGTGAGAACCTTTTGAAACAATGAATTTATAGGTCTTAAGATATGGCAATTTGAGGATGTAGATATAAGGAGACTGTTTATAGTAGTGGGATTGGATACAGTATTTTGAAGCATGCTAATCTCGAAGGCAGAAAGGTTGGTTCCCATTACCTTTTACCTTCCCAACTACAAAATATCGTACAGTTACTAAAATTTGCATCAAAAGTCTTCAGAATCCAAGATGAATGGTATCTCAGGTGACTTAATTTGGGGTTTGCTGTCTATTTGAAGGGTAGATCCTAGGAATATTATTTACTTTGCCTTCTTTTAAGATCACCCTTTCTTCTATCCTCTCCTCCCATTGGTCCATAGAAATCCTAAATTCACTTGGCTAATAGTGCTCTAGAAAAACTCTTATTTAATATTGTGGGAGTTGTATTATAAGCAAAATAATTGTTCTTAATGAAATTCAGAAAGGATACCTTAGACCCTTCATATTCAAAAGGGAACACATTCTGAGACTTTTGCAGATTTTCCAAATTTGAAAATCTTCCTGTGGCAGATACTGTAATACACACACACACACACACACACACACACACACACACACACGTATGTATATATATACACATATATATAATAAAAATATATACTATACTATATTTTTATATGTAACATGTATCTATACACATTTCTTCAGTTGAAATATTAACTGCCAATTGATCTTCTTTTACATATGCTATATATAAAAACATAGTATAATATAACTGTATGAGAGCCACTGCTTACTATGAGCTGAAAATAAAAAACTCTTATTGAAAGGCAGATCCTAGGCAGACAGCTCAGCTCACTCACTAGCTAAATGACTCATATCTGCACACTTATAAGTGATTATAAGTCATCTGCATTTAAGGTTGTTTGAGAATGTTTGCAACACAATTTTTATGCCAAGGCTTACTATACAGATTCTTTAAAATCATGTGCGATGAAGCTAAGGGGCTTTTGTTTCTGCAGGTATGGCTACCCTGATCCTCATTATCTGAAACGCGTCAAACAGGAGCTGAAAGATAAAGGAATTAAGTAAGAAGACTGCTGGAAGGGCGTCTTGAGCCAAGCTTTCAAAAAGACATGGTCGAAGAAGCTGAGAAAATGCCCATTTAAATCATTATGTAGAAATGCCTTTTAAAAATGTTCATCTCAAAAAGGGGTTTGTGTAAAAGTAAGAATCTGATAGTCTGTTGTTTTCAGAGTGTCACTTATGGAATATGAAAGCCCCGAAGATCTGTGTGATGTTGCTACAGAGGTGTTGTGCCTCATTCTTTTTTGTGGGGAGAGGGGATGGATGAAATGCTGTGGGTATGAAATCATCTTCTGTGGTCTTCAGTTAAAATACTAACTGCCAATTGATCTTTCTTTTTACTACCATTTCTGGGGTGGTTTTTATAGTTTTTTTTTGTTGTTGTTGTTGGTTGGTTGGTTGCCCTTTACTCTAAAGTTAAAATCCTGGTACGAGGTGGGGTGGGATGGGGCTTTGATTACAGAAAATTAAGAGACATTTCCTTCCCTCATGGCCAAAAAAGTGGCCAGGAGCAAAGATTGGGCAACCTTTGATAATAGATAGCATAAGGTTATTATTCTTCATGACACAGAGCCAGGTATACAGTTGATGCTTAATAAATTTTTGCTGCCTGACTCAGGTGGCTAATCATCCAGCAGAGGCATTTTTGGCTTCCCAAATCTTTAGCAGAGGTAGGAGTAAGGAAGCCATTTCCGAGGTCCTCACCACTGATTTGGAAAACTGAGTTTCTTACTCTAGAGCACTTGGCCTCTGAATGCTGACCTCTGGACAAGTTTCCAAGCTAGTCCTTGCTCTCCGATGACCCTTGTAATCTGCTATATGGGGTGCACTTGCTACACATTTCTAAACCATTTTTTCCTCTGAATATATTGCACTTTTGAGTGTACCCCACTTCCAGTTTTAACAGATAATAACCTACCTTTAGTTTCCATAGATTATCATTTTCTTAGTAACTGTAGCCTCCTAAGTGGACATTTGTCCATTCTTTTACTAAGTCTCTCTAAGTCATGTTTTCTCTCATGAAATCTTTCTCCCTGATACTCTCTGGACACAAGAGGCAAGAGTTGAGCCTACTATAAGGAATCTATGACATGTCAAAATTTGCTTTTAAATAGTTCTCCAGCCACAAGAAAGTTAGAATAGCAAATTATCTGGTCATCCACATCCCAGCTTCTCTCCAAAAATGATGAACGAGATGTCTTTTTCTTTTCCTAAAGATATACATACACACACATATACATTTTTGGTCAGAAGGTAATAGTTAATATTTATTGTGGACTTATTTTGTCCCCTTTATTTGAGCTTTATCTTTGCGTAATTGATACCAGTAGTATCCCCATTTTATAACTGAGCAAACTGATGTGCAGAGAGGAAACTTTAACAAAGGTCACACATTAATAAGTAGAAATGCTGAGATTTGAAAACGATAGTCTGGCTCCAAGGCTTCTGCACTCCAAGGTCATACTGCCTCCCACAGGGAGACTTCTCATCCAAGGAGCAGGCCGAGGAGTTCCCATCGTTCCGCACCTCTCTCAGAAATGGATTCCTGCATGGTGCTCACAGCAGATTTCCTCCAAGGAGATCCTATTTGAAGAACTTTCCTCTGTCCAGAGTTGAGGGAGCTTATTACATTAGATGATATGTCTTTTTTTTTTTTTAAATCAGGTTATACATTTAATTTTTAGTGATCATTTATGTCTTTACTGTTATGATTAATTGTTTTGTAGCTACTGATCTTTTAGCTAAATTTGCTTCAAAAAAACCCAAAAGTTGGGTCCTCGCTGAGGTCTGGATCCTTGATCACAATGTAGTGTGTGCACAGGCAGCTTAAGGGTATGAGTGGTTCGTGAGCCTTTGGATTGCCGCTTTTGCTCTGTGGAAGGTATCCGTATCTGCTTTAAATAAAGTTATATCCATATTAGGAACAGATTGTGTTCTTTCTCCACTTCTTTTTTCTTCTTTCTTAGGTTAAGATTCTGATGGTTTCCAACAACACATACAGTGTACAGCAAAACTACTATTGACTTCACTTCTACCACTTTCAGCTGTGAAAATCATATTACTATTTTTCCTCCTTAACATATAAAATACTGTGAAGGTAAAAGTAGGCTTCAGGTTTCATCTCTTCTCTCCTAGAGAAAGCATCTGAAATATGCTATCAAACTACACTTGCCCCCTTTCTGCTCCTAGAGTTTCTGTTTCACCTCTCCAACATCAGTGCTGGGTTACCCAGATGGTTCACTGGGCACCAGCAAATCAAGGCACCCTTCTCTCCAAAGAAAAAAGAAAATAGAAAATAATATCAAGATATTTGCTATTTCCATAAAGAAAGTAAGTTTCTGCACCCAATTCCAACATGAGTTTTTTTTCCCATACAACCAAGCGATTCTCTGACACCAGCTGGGTGTCCTATAATACAACGCAATTGTGACACTATCTACCAGGGGATAATGTCAGATTCCACAGTCTAAGGGCTCAGTCCCCACAAGACTGTCCTCCACTTCAGATGCCAAGCACAAGCCCAGGTTTTTACCTGGGTTTCTGTCTGAATGGCTAAAAGTCTGAGGTTCCCATGATCCCTTCCTTGGATTCAATTAATTTGCTAGAGCAACTCCTAGAATTCAGGAAACCAGTTTACTTACTAGATTATCAATGTATTACAAACAGATATAACGGGTACGAGCAGATGGTAGAGGTGCACAGGGCAAG
>NW_006431048.1:2409917-2432596 GCF_000325575.1 Pteropus alecto
GAGTGCAGAGCTTCCATGCCCCCCAGGCCTGCCACTCTGCCAGCACCTCCCCTTGTTCACCAACCCAGAAGCTCTCTGAACCCTGTCCTTTTGGGTTTTTATGGAGGCTTCATTACATAGGCATTATCGATTAAGTCATTGGCTGTTGGCGACTGAACTCAATTTCCAGCCCCTCTACCTCTCCCAGAGGTTGAGGGGTGGGACTGAAAGTGCCAACTCTCTAATCTTGTGGTTAATCCTCTGGAAACCAACCCCCATCCTTAGTCGCCTCATTAATATAAGCCACCTCAGTAACATAAAAGACATCTTTATCACTCTCAGCTTTCAGGAAATTCCAAGGATCTTAGGAGCTCTGTGCCAGAAACAAGGACAAAGACCAAATACGTATTTCTTAAAAATCACGTCACAGATAGCCACTGCCTCACAAAGAGTCTTAAAAAGACACAGCAGGTCACCCAGCAGCGTTATTTACTTGGCGTAGGAGTTGAAAAGACTGAAGAAATCATCTTGTTTAAATGCTCTAATTTGTAAAGGAGAATACTTGGTTTTATTTCCTGGGAAAACAACGGACAACATAAAATATATTACAGTTATAGCACATTAAAACGTAGTCTTAGTGGCACCTTTGGCTTCTCTCTCTTGTCCCACATGTCCATAGTCACCAGTTCTGCCTCCCCTTTTTCATAGTTAGAATTTTCATAGCTCTCTCACCAGAATGATGAAAATACCCACTAAAAACTCTCTCTGTTCCAACTTCTTCCTCCTTCCACTGCAAATTACCTTTTGAAAAAAATCAGCTTTGATCTCATCTGTCCTCTGACGATACGTCTTCAGTGACCCCCTGATGCCCAGAGCAGTGCTTCTCAAACTTGATCTTGTGTCAGAGTCAGTTGGAGGGCATGATAAAATGCAGATTGCTGAAACTCATCCCAGAATTTCTGACCCAGTATGTGTGAAGTTGGGTCCAAGAATTTGAATTTCTAAGTTCCCATGTGCTGCTGCTGCTGCTGGTAGTCTGTGGACCCATTTTGTGGACCACTGGCCTAGAAAATAAAATTCCACAGCATGGCATCAGGAGTTTCTCATTCTGCTTGCTCACCCCATGTCCTTTCCTCCCCACCAAGCCCCTATGAGCTATTCACACCAGACTGCCAGCTTTTCTATACTTTTATTCTTCTGGCCTTCGCTCTGTGTGTTCTCTCTCTGGAATGCCTCTCCACCTCTTCGAAACCTCCTGCTATAGGAACTTTCCTCCACTCTTGTCACCGAATTATGAATCACTTCTTTCCCTGTGTTCCTGATAATTTGTATATGTCTCTATCAATGCAGATGTGATATCAAAATCCACTTATTCAGCTTTTTGCCTTGGGGTGGTGCTGGGCACTGGCCTCTATGAACTGCAGCAACCCCATTCCTGTGTCCTCTGTTTACTGGCTGGGTTCAGCAATGGGAGTTACCAGCAAGAGATTAGAGGGTAGGAGGCAGGGCTGTTCCCCCAAATCAGCCATGGTTCCCGTGGAATTGGCTCTCTCCCGTAGTTATGGCCCTGACTAGGCTCAGTGTATGCCCTGCCCTTCAGCCTAGATGATAAGGGGAAAGTGGGGCTGCTTCACCATTTCTTACTGATTTCTCTTTACCCTGAGCCCACACCTAAGTAATTCCTCTATTAAACTGTCTTCAATGACCCGTTTTGAGTGTATCATCTATATTCTGCCAGGACCTTTCATGATACACCAGGTAAATGTGTACTAGTCTTTTTTTTTTGTTTCCCTCTTCTTATTTCCATCCTTACCCCAGAGAGAAGGCATCTGTGTTCAATTCAGCTTTGTAATCTTAACACAACGCCAGGCATATCAAGGGCCTTCAATACATATTGGCTGAATTAAATTAAATGTCTTGTCAGACTAGACCTGATTCCAGCCGTGTCTTAGTGTGCATAAAAGGACCCAGCATATTTTTCTGAAGATGAGTAAAAAAAGAGGGTAGGTAGGAATGGGATGCCCAGGAGACAGGGGAGCTAATACTGATTTTTAAAATATATGCCAAGCACTCTACAAATTTCATCTCATTTAATCCTCACAACAATACTGTGAAGCAGTTATGGCTATGCCTATTGTAGATACCATCGATGGACGTTACTCTATGAACTCTAGAGCCCAGGACTTTGGCCCAGAATTTGACTGACAGTAACACCTGCCCCAAAAGGATTTCAGAAATCCTAGGCAGTTCTTGTTTGCTACTTCAAGACTGTAACCTACAGCAAAATCAGTTTTCACAGAAATGAAAGCGAAAGGTCTAGGCACAAGCCTGTTGGGTGGGGCGGGCTGGCAGTGCGAGCAGACCAGTCAGAGTTGAGGATGGCAGCGAGTAGCCCCCCGCTGCTGGTCTGAGAGGCCTGGGGCTCTGGAGCCCTGACCTCCCCTGAAGAACTGGAACACAAGTTGCAGGTGTTCTTCCAGAGCCTGAAGAGGTCCGGCGACCGGGAGCGTGAGGTTGACCAGGAGCCGGGCAGCCCGCCCCGCTTCCTGCCGCTCATCTGCCGGGAGGATGGTGAGGGGCGCTAGGGGTAGGGGATAGGAGGGGCGCCAAGGCTGACTCTCCAGGCGCAGGCGCGATTCTCTGCAACACAGGTCTCTCTCTGCGCAGAGACCCCCAAGTGCTTCAGAACCTTCCCCTCTAGGGAGGCGCTCACCACTCTGACTTGTCACGGAAGAGAGTAGAGTGCGGGGCGTCTTTTTCCACAGAATGTTTGGGAATTTCCCACTCAATTTTTAAAAGTTTCTTATAAATTAGAAATATTGGTCTTTTATCTGTGATATAGGTTATTTATATTTCCCTTCAATTCGTCGTTTGTCTTTTGAGTGTGCTTATGGTGGCTTCCCCCCCCCCCCGCCCCCAATCCAAACGTTTTTTACTTTTATGTAGTAAAATTTACTAATTTTTGTTTCATTGCATCTGGACTTTAGTCATGTTTTAAAAGCTTTTCCCAACATTCAGGTAATCGTTGCCTAGCCTTTTTTTCTATATGTAATGCTTTACTTTTTATATTTAGAACTCTGATACATTTGGAGTTTATTCTTGTGTAGGGTATGAGGAATGAATCTAATTTTATTTTATTTTTCCAAATGGTATCCGGTTGTCTCGACATCCGATTATGTGAATCCATTTAAATCACTATCTGTAGATCTTCTATTTTGTTTCATTAGTTGAAAAATTTTCGCCTTAATACAAATTAGCTAAATAAATATGAAACTTTTGTTCTACTACTTGTGGAGTAAAGTGAACATTTGTAACCAATCAGGAGTTAATATTATTGTGTTTGGGTGTTCATTATGAGGTATTAATTGATATCTAATTGTCTTCATAATGAAAACCAATGTTTCCAACAATATTTATTAAATTATGATTCATGTCTTCACTTTTTTATTCCTCTTAATACTTTATATGTTAAACTTTATGATAGATTAAGGCTTATTTCTGGAATTTCTTTTCTACTTCTTGTCCTATTATCTATTCTTAATTTAGAACTATTAGTTTTGTGATTATTACTTAAAGATGTATTTTTAAAATACGACTTTATTTTTTAGAGCAGTTTTAAATATCTAGCAAAATTGAGTGGAAATTACAGAGAGTTCCCATATACCACCTTTATGTTTTAGAGCAGTTTTCAGTTTATAGCAAAATTGGCCCCCTTTCAAGGGTTAAAAACAATGAAAAATGGACGTAAGTCTGTATTCTTTCTATGATGTCTATCAATGTCTACCCATACCCAATCTTCTTGGTAAATAGGCGGCATTTTTGTGTTTTGGTTATTTCTATAGATTGCCCTTTCATTGTGCAGTAACAGAAACATCTTTCTTTTCAGTAACAAGTTGTAGCTTTATTAATTGATGTCAGTGGATGAGCACCATCATTTACTGTCATGTGTGTTAGTTTTATTTTCCTGTGATTTGGTGAGTAACTCCGATTTCACAATCATTTAGCCAAAGAGTTACTATTTTTTAAAATAAGGCAGTGAGGGAAATCTGTTTTCTTCCAAAGTATTTAAAACATCAGAAAATAATATAAAGATCAAAGCCTTTCAAATCTCAAATCAGATATGAAAACTAATATCTTAAGTGTTCTGTCTCCCTAAAAAATTGCTAAATTGGAAGACTTCAGGACAAAAGTAATACTTTTCAGAAGAGTGAATAAAGTGGATGAAATAGAAGTGGATGAAATAGATGACTTTTCAAAAGATCCTTCGAAAGCCTCCGTGTTGGTTGCATTTTATAATATCCAAGACACCATGACAGAGAATAGGCTTTTGGAATCGATCAGTGGCCTGTCAGAAGCCAATGTGGACTTCAGGGTGGAAGTAATATCCAGTACTAAAGTTGCTGTCATCGCTTTTCTCAGAAATACTGGTAAGACAGACAATAGCTTTTAACTGTTTATTTGCAAGTTGTGATTGTATCCTCTTTGAGAGTCCAAGCATCCCACATGGGTCTTCTTTAAGAGTTGTGTTATGTGTTATTTCTAACTTCCAGTGAGAGAATTGCGAGGAAATATGTATTATTACTTCTAGTACTACTAATAGGTAACATTTATCAAGTTCTTGCTCTATGCAAGGCACTATGCCAAGTTCTTACTTTACCTCATAACATATAGCACTAGGAGATAGGTGCTATTATTGTCTGCATTTTACGGGTGAAGAAATCTGGGCTTAGAGGGAATTAAATGACTTGATCGCAGTCACACGGCTAATAAGTATTTGAGTCAGAATTTCAAATTAGACATTCTGACTTCTGAGTATATTTTCTTAATCATTGTGCATGCGTCTTCAAATTTCCGGTGAGTTTTAATAGTCATAGGACTTTATTTTTATGATAATTACATGTGCAAATAGAGACCAAGATATAGTGAAGTTAGCAGGGGGATGGAGAGGGATTAGATTTAGGAAACAATATTGTATTACAATCATTATTGCTATTATCAGCTTACAACATGGCTGCACATACTCAATTTCATTTGAAGAGGTAACCGTTGATCCACGTTCCCAAAATAATCTCAAATGGAGGTCACTGATAATGGCAATGTAGGATAGGTGGAAGTTGACATCTGCATTCAGAGTAGTAAAATTTAACTTGTCACCTAGTCATTAATGCTACTGTTGATATTTGGAGAGACTTTTTAAAAAACAGTTTGTTGTTATACTCTGGTAAATGGTTAATGTTTAAGCACATTGAGTGTTTCTGGAGATGACATGTGCAAATTAGGTTGGCTAAGAGCCTCAGTCTGCACTCCAGCCATTAGTGAAGTGAAAAAAAAAAAAACAAAAACAATTTAGGAGGCAGAATGTTATAGAGTGCAATACAGAGAACATTTTATAAATTCTTTTTTTAATCACAGTGCACCATAAAAAATATATATTTTTTATCCTAACCCATACTTTGTATGAAAACAAAAACACACGTTGCAATTTGAAAACAAAGTTTTGTTGCAACATATGCATTTCTTGCTAAGGAACTGATGCACTGTTTTCTATTCTATTTATATATATGCATACACACACACACAAATAACAAATTTTTGTTAGGACTTTTAAAATTCATATCACTGACATAGTGATTAGAGGTTGGCTTTCAGCAATGACTTTGACACAAAGGGTTAGGGGGTAGGGATTGCAACTTTATTCCCCACTATCTCTGCCAGCCTGCCTCTTCAAGCCATTCTAAATAAGCATATAATCTGTATTAGCTTTCTATTGTTGCATACCAAATTACCCCAAAACTTAATAGCTTTACATAACAAACATTTATTATCTCATACTTTCTGTGGGTCAGGAATTTTGGAGCAGCTTAACTGGGTGATTCTGGCTCAGGGTCTCTCATGAGGTTGCTATCAACATGTTAGCTGGGCTACAGTCATCTGAAGGCTTGATGGGGGAAGAGTCTGCTTCTAAGCTCACTCACATGGCTGCTGCCAGAGATGTCGTTTGCTTGCCATGAGAGCTTCTCTGTAGGACTGTTCATGACATGGCAGCTGGCTTTCCCCAGAGTGAGTTATCTGAGGAAGAGAGGGAATGGGGTGGGAGTGAGGGCTGCAGTACTTTCGTAACCCTAGCCTCGGAAGTTGCATAACCTCACTTCTGCCATATACTAGTGGTTATACAAACCAATCTTGATACAATATGGAAGAAGACTATACAAAGTCGTGATTACCAAGAGGTAGGGATCACTGGGCACCTTTTTACTTACACAGTCCAAGAAAATATAGCTTCAAGACAAACTCCCTTCATCACCCCCTACTTCTAGCCAGATTGTCACACCTAAGACTTCTATATAGAAATTCGAGAGCACCACTGGCCTTTAGAGTCCCAAAAGTAAATATTTAAATTCTTATAGAATTTACTAGCTGGATAGCAATGACAAAGTTACTTTCTGATCCTCTGTTTCTTCATTTAAAAAGTGGAGATAAAAATCTATCTCACAGGGTCATTGTGAAAGTTAAATTAAATAGGATAATATTTGTAAAATATTTGTGAAACATTTGACACATAACAGATATTCAATAAATAAAGCTATTACAATTATCAAATTAGAAAAAATTGGAAAGCACAGTTATTAACTTGATCAGAATAGATATGAATGGTGTTTTAGACAGCTATATGTCTCAGCTGATACAAGGATAAGAGCCATTATTAAATGATGTTTAAATAGTTCAGTGTCCTTCATTCTGATATTGTTATCACCTCTGACATAAGAATACTGTAATAAGCTATTTCTACTGGGTAAAATGTATTTGAAAATAGGCTAGCAAATTCAGTTAAGAATAAATGTTCTTCTCCTTAGGACAGTTCTAATTATTTTTTGAAAAATAGCATTATACTAAGCCCAAATATATTTTAGTGCAGTTCTACCTATCAATTCTTGTTCTTCCTTTTAGAATTGTAGAAATAACTCCTTTATAACAGGGGTCCCCAACCCCTGTGTCTGCGGACTGGTACTTGTCCGTGGCTTGTTAGGAACCTGGCCACACAGCAGGAAGTGAGTGAGCTGTGGGCAAGCAAGCAAAGCATCAACTGTATTTGCAGCTGCTCCACAGAGCTAGCATCACCTCATTAGCTCCACCTCATGTCATCAGGCATTAGATTCTCGTAGGAACACTGGTCCCCGGTGCTGAAAAGGTTGGAGACCACTGCTTTATAAGACAGCCCTTCAACTGTTTTAAGAACAACTATCATATCTTGCTTTCTGCATCCCACCTCACCCATTATCTTTATATCTTTCTGCATCCCACCTCACCCATTATCTTTATATCTTTATAAGTATATTAAGATTAATATACTTATTTCCTTTTATATATTCTCATGTAATGTGGTGTAGAGTCCTTTTACAGCATTGGTTTCCCTCTTCTGAACATAGTAAGTAATCCCTTTGCAAAGTTTGGCACCTTGAACTAAGCACAATACTCTAGTGGTTGCCTGTTTTCACCAATGAAAAGTAGAATAGGGTTTTCATCATGCACATTCTTGTTGCTATGTTGCTCTTATAGCCCCAAATCTCATCATTATATTTTTTCTAATGAATGGATTTTATTTTTAGAGCACTTTTATGTTTACAGAAAAATTGAGCAGAAAGTAAAGAGAATTCCCCCTCTTTCTGCATCCCACCTCACCCATTATCTTTATATCTTTATAAGTATATTAAGATTAATATACTTATTTCCTTTTATATATTCTCATGTAATGTGGTGTAGAGTCCTTTTACAGCATTGGTTTCCCTCTTCTGAACATAGTAAGTAATCCCTTTGCAAAGTTTGGCACCTTGAACTAAGCACAATACTCTAGTGGTTGCCTGTTTTCACCAATGAAAAGTAGAATAGGGTTTTCATCATGCACATTCTTGTTGCTATGTTGCTCTTATAGCCCCAAATCTCATCATTATATTTTTTCTAATGAATGGATTTTATTTTTAGAGCACTTTTATGTTTACAGAAAAATTGAGCAGAAAGTAAAGAGAATTCCCCCTTACCCCAGTTTTCTCTAATATTAACGTTTTGCATTATTATAGTATATTCGTTACAACTGATGATAAGTATTGATACATTATTATTAACTAAAGTCCATTACATTGGAGTTCATTTTTTGTGTCATATGGTTCTATATGTTAAGCCAAATGTGTAATGTTCTGTGTCTATAATTACAGTTTCATGCAGAATAATTTCAGTGCCTAAAAATACTCTGTGTTCCACCTATTCATTGCTCCCTCCCTCCTCCAGGCCCTTGGCAGCCACTGATATTTGTACTGTCTCCATAGATTTGCCTTTTTTCAGAATGTCATATAGTTAGAGTCATGCAAAATGTAGCTTTTCAGACTGGCTCCTTCACTTAGCAATAGGCATTCAAATTTCCTCCCTGCCTTTTCGTAGCTTCATAGCTCATTTCTTTTTTATCTCTGAATAATATTCTATTTTTTGGAAGTACTACAATTATTTATCCATTTGCTTATTAAAGGACATCTTGCTTGCTGCCAAATTTTGGTTATTATGAATAAAGCTATATTGCTGCTATAAACATTCATGTGCAGGTTTTCTGTAAATGTTAAGTTTTCAGCTCACTTGGGTAAATATCAAGGAAAGCAAATGCTGGATCATATGGTAAGAGTATATTTAGTTTTGTAAGAATATACTTAGTTTTTTCTCTCAAGGTGGCTGTACCATTTCGCATTCCCCGAGCAATGAATGAGAGTTCTTGTTGCTCCACATCCTTGCCAACATTTAGTGACCGTTTTCCCCCCTCAAACACAGCTACATCACTTTTGCTTTATACTGAGTTTACTGTCAACCAAAATCTCTTAGATGTTTTCACATGATTTCACCACTAAATCACATTCTCTTTCTCTCAAACTTATGCAGTTATTCTTTGGACTTTCGTAAGTGCTCTTCCTTTCCTTTGGTGTCTCTCCCAGATGCCCTGGGGTCTCTTTTATTTATTAGGTGCACTTATAATGCTACTGCTGTATGTCTTACTGTGAAGGACTCACAACCTTCTCTAGAGGATTATCTTTGGGAGACTGAATGTCTGGAAACTGGAGGTGCCTGGGAGTTTACATTCATCTCCAAACTAGGATGGCCCATAGACAAAAACTGACTGGTATAGAGATACAAGATCCCAGCTCCCTTATCTCAAAGTTAGGACAATACTGTGATGCAATTTATATATTCCAGAGCTCCTTGCAGGATCAGGCAGAAGCTAGACTTAAGCTAAACCACATTCTCTACCTTCATCTCTCACTTTCTACATGTTTCTCCTGAGAGCACAACTTTAATAAATCATAGCACCTGAATCCCTCTCCCAGGCTCTGCTTCTAGAGAATCTGACCTAATTTTATGACCTCTTTTGATTATAGCACATGGTTGGTTTTTAATAATTTTGACTATATAACTATTCCTTTAAAAATGGTGTTGGCAAAAAAAATAAATAAATAAAATGGTGCCGGCTTTACTTCTAATAGTTTATTTTGAATTGCTCGTGCATTATTGTTTGTATCTATTGTATCTCTAAGGGCCAGATTTTTTCAGAAAAAAAAAATCACCTCTCCAATATTATAATGAAAGTCAACGGAAAAATCAGATTAAATTTACAAAACTTCACTGCAAAGTAAACATGAATGGAATAGACCTGTTCATTAGGTGAGGATTAGCTCCAGTGCGATCATGAAGGGCACATCTTTCATTGAGCTGCTTGACAGTGGTACCGTTTTAGGTAGACACACCGTATTTCAGTCTCATTAATATCAAGATTTTTTCTGTGCCAAAGATTTATCCGAATGATATCTACATTTTATATTTTATTTTTTGTTTTTTAGTGATGGACACCTACTTGACCAAAAAGCTTTGTCTTCAATAAAAGGCCCATCTCTGTGTTTCCCTATTATGTGTCTTTGGACATCGTCTTGTATAGAAGGGAGAAGCCTGAGAAAGTTGATAGCATCATTCCTGGTGGTGTTGAATCGTCTCATACGGAAGAATCTTGCAGAGAAAGCATTAGCCAATTGGAATGCTAAATTATAAAAGGAGAAGGGCCACTTTAAGATAATATGGCCCCAAGTCAGCTGTAAGGGGCTGGAAGGTAACAGTCAAGTCTGCGGCTACCTAACTCACTCAAGGAAAAACAAAGGTCAATGTCATCAAGACCCGGAGAGAAGATGTTTCTAAAAAATTCTCATATAGTGTCTAAATATTAAGTCACCAAGTTGAATGTGAAGCTAGCAGTATGGGAGGACATAAAAAACATCTTAGAGGATGATAGGATTTTGAATCAATATGTTCAAGAAGCTGGTTTTAATAATAGGTCATTTATGGGTCGTAAAAAATTTATAACACTGTTAAAGACACCAACCTAACATTGAAAAGGAAAAACAAAATTTGACAGAGAATATATCTGGTTCTTTTGGAAGGTTTTCTAGTCTTCACATCAGTGCTTTGAAAGAGTCTATACCCAAGGAATTTTCAGAGAAAGAGGTCATTGAAAATGCTTTCACCACACATACCAGACCACATGCAGGAGAGTACAAAGTGAAGAATGAAATTCCTGAGCAAGTGAAAAAAATTGATCAAGAAGCCCATTCCTAGACCCTCTGGAGTTTTCTGTTTGTTACGGAAAGTAGAGTGAAAAATTCTCTAAGACTAGTTAAACCAAAGAAAATTCATATCCTTTTTGGTTAGATAGGACATGGAAAATACATTTCACTTCATGGGTTATCATTGATCAAATGATAGTTGTTGCCTTGAGCTCTGTGTTGAGAAAGATTCTGAGACTGTATCTGAGTAGATTGAAAGAGTGCTGATATCAGTGAATAATGTCTGTCACAGGTGTGGGGGGTGATGTGCCATGTTTTTACCATTTTTAAGTGTGTGAATACCATCAGGTAGATGGGTTCCTCTTCTGTGCAGATCAGATTTCAGTATTGTGTCTTTCATGAGCTAGTAGTTTGACTTTAAGCAAATGGCTTCATGTCTTTGCACACTAGTTTCTTTTTTAGGAGAAATAAATTTCTGTGCTGGATGATGCGAAATGATGCCTTAAATTCTAAAATTCCATGACTGATTACTAGTCAAACAGCAAATGCATTATTGTGGAGAATTCAGGGGTGCGTCTTAGTGTGGATTCCCCCGGAAGAGGACCTGAGACAGATTCAAGTGCAAGTGATCTAAATAGGGAAGTAAAAGACACTGGTAGGGGTGTGTTACCAAATCAGTTACCACTTAATCCCACTGGGGAAACTCAGAGTGCATCTGGGAGGTGAGTTTGCTGGGGTGGTTTACACCAGCTCCTGTCAATCATTGGATGAAGGCTTGGAGGGGAGGGAGGGTGGCTTAATTTACCTGCACTTCCTCTCTGCTACACTGACAAGCAAAGCAACCTTTGGCACTACGTACAGAAAGTCTTCAGGCAAGAAATAGAGTTGGAAATATTACCAGGTTGCCCTTAAATAATAAAAGCCAGGGGATATGGACAGGGTCTGCTAAGCTAAGATTCTTGGAGGGATAAGTAAAAGAGCTCATTGGCATTTGGGTTATTAAATATAATCGATACTCAAACATTGTGAAAATAAATTATTTGCTTTTGAATGTTAGAGTTGGTTATAAGTTGAGTTAAAGAGATCTGTGAAATCTAATAGTTATTTTCTGTTTAAATATCTATGAAGAAAGTCTTCAGATAGCATTGCCTGGTAATATTTTTTACTGTTTTCTTCACAGTCAGGAGACCAAGTCAGCTGGAAAGATGGTCTTTCAAACAGAAATGTTCTAGCCTCAACTCAAACCAAAGAAGGTCTGAACCTCATGTTGATAAGTGGAGATGTTTTATATTTCTGTGTAAGTGGTACAATTTAGTAAAACTGCAGAGAAACAATGGGGTCTAATTAACTGGTTCTGTGATTTCATATCAGTGATTAAAATCATATAAATTTGAGACGTTAAACCTACCTGAGGTTCATGCAGGGCTATACTTACCATCTGCTACATTCTTCCACGTGTACTCACGTGGAGAGATCCAAGTTTAACCACAAACAAGGTTGTACAAATCCACCTCTTTTATTTCTCTATAATTTATCTTGACCTACTCTCAACCCAGTTTTGCTTTCCTGTCCTGTTCCATCAGCATTATGGAAGACATATATATATCACATTATAATATCACCCTTTACAAATACACCCTTTTGCTCCTGCCTGAGCACTTTCTGGGACACAGGCAGAATGAGGAGGAAGAAAGGTTATCAGTGCAGGTGCTAAACGCTTAGCTTGGCTCTGGCCTGCCCCTTTCCTTCTATTGCTTACTTTTCCTTGGAATCACCAGAGGGCTGGAGATGCAGGCCCTTTATTCTGTCTGTAATTGACATCCATGAAACTCGATCCTGGCTGCACATCAGAATCATCTGGGAAACTTTAAAAAATATCGATGCCCAGGCCCCACCACTAGAGATCCTGATTTTATTTGGTCAGGTATGTGGTCTAGGTGTCAGTAGTTTCTGAAAGCATTCCAGGTGATTCTGATACACAGGTAGGACTGAGAATTACTGAATTGGAGTCTTCTTTAGAATTCTATAGCCCCCACCATTTTACACGTGCTATTTATCTTCAGATGGCACACATTTAAGACTAACGGAAAGAGAATATTTCTGAGAAATTTGGAGACTCTTATGAATTATGAGCTACTGGAAATAGTCTTTGCTTTTGTTGCTACTAATGAGATGGCAGAAAGAAGGCAATGAGTTTCTCCGTGTTCTCTAGAATAAAGAGTCCTTAGACTCCTTTGTCACACGGGTTCAGGACCTTGTACTCAGATCTGCAGGTTGAGAAGTTGAATCTTCTCATTTTATCCAGACTCGATCTAACACTAATCAAACTCGAGAGACTTATTTGTAAAACTGGAATTAGAATTATTTAATTTGCATTGAGAAATGTAATTGCCACAGCTACCAGTAATAATGAGCTCTGTAGCTGACTGTTATGAAATTGATGGTGAATATAATCGGACCAGAAAAGAACTGGATGACCTAAAAGTACAGTAAGTTTCTTTTTTCACTCTAGGAGTAAACATAGTGTAGTGTTTACACAGACCAACTCTAAAGCCAGTTCTGGCAGGGTTCAAAGACCACTCTACCATTGACCAGCCACCGAATTTGGTCAACAACCCTCTTATGCCTCAATGTCCTTATTTATAAATATAGATGATGATGATATTAAAGTTGTCATGAGGTTGTAATAATATAATTCATATATAAAGCACTTAGCACCTTCTTGGCACATAGTAAAGATAGAAAATGATAGCTGTTATCATTATCCACTTACGATAGACCACTTTAAATTTTACTACAAATTTTACTACCACTTTAAATTAGTACTACAATCTAATTGAGATAGATAATACTTACCCTTATCTTATAGACAAGGAAACCGAGGTCTTTACATAGTCTGTTGATTATTAAATTCTCTCTGACTCATGTCAGGGTACCTACTCTCACCTTTTGATTATGCTATATAAACTTTGGAATCCTCTTAAACTCTTTCTTCTCTGAATTCCTTTTCCTGTCGAATTAGTTCTCAAGCCTCCTTTTACAACATCTCATGTACCTGCCATTTCAACTTTTGTTTCAGCGCCCCCACATCGCCTCTTAGCCTCGCCTCCTTATCTTTAGTCTTTCACTCTCCAGTCTGTCCTCTACATTGCTGTTTAATTCATATTGCAAAAACATTGTTTTATCAGGCGTTTCCTATTGCTTATAGGATAAAGTTCATAAAAATGTGGATTTTCGCAGTCCTCTGTCATCTGGCCCCAAATCTCTTTCCAGCCCTGTCTCTCACTATTGAAACTCCCCTTTAGCTAAATCGGAAGATTTGCTGACCTTTCCCAATTCTGTTTTCTTAGATGTTCAGCCACCTAGAACACCTTACCGCCACCTTTCTACCTGTCCCAGTTATATCCCTTATCATCTTTGTAAAGATTTTACTAAACAGTCCATCTAAATGATGCCTACTTTTTAAAAAAATTTGATAGCAATTAATAATTGTATATTTAACACAGTTTCTTTTGATTATCTTGAACTGATTTAAACATTAAGATTATTTTACTTTTATGTGTTAATATATTGCTTCCCCGAACAGTGTAGGAATCAGTAAGTAGAGTGAGGCCACAAATGAGAATGAGGTGAAAGCGAGCTGGATCTAGTTTCTTTGGAAGACCCGCTCACTCTTGCCCCGGCCGGGAGCTTCTCAGGCCCAGAGATAAGTTTGCGCCAACTACTGGCGGAGTGAGAAATGAAACTGTAATGTGGCCCAGAGACATAGACGCCTTTTAATTTACGACGAGGAAAAAATCCCCGAGGAACCAGAATATTCAACATCCACTGTATCAGATCATCTCCGCTCCAAATTTGAACCCAAAATTGGAATAAATCAAATTAGATGAATTGGATGTCTTATATCTATGGACATCTGGCAATGACCCCATCTCTCCAAAGAGATGGCCTCAGCACAGACTTTGGATAACTCCATGTACCTGGACAGGCCTGAATGGACACTGAGTACCTTCACTCCAGCGACCTTGCTTTGTCTAGGCCTTTGGAGATGACCAGATCCGCCCCCCTTTACCCGTCCCCCGACCCCACACCGCTTCCATTCTTTCTTTTGGTATATTAATAAAGTCAGAACAATTACTTTCAGTTCCTGCCAGCCTAAAAGCAATTCTCTTTCTTTTCTTCAGTCTATCTCATTCTTTTTGTGTTTTTGTCTCAGTCTGTCTCACCATCTTCCTCTTTCTGCCTCTGCCTTTCACTACTTTCCCTTTTTTCTGTCTCTCTGGGTCTCTAGTCTGTTTCACTCATTTTCATAGGTCTGCTCACTCATTACATGTTAACATGACACTAGTGGCTAATGTATTTCTTTAATTTCCAAGTTTGGGGACTCACCTCATTATGGTGTCTAAGTACTATCAATAAATTGTAAGCTCCTTGAGGGAAGGGCTGACAGGTCAGTATGAGAGGCAAAATATATCTATCTTGTGCTTTACTCCACAATACTTAGCAAGTCATAGATGCCCAATAATTATGTATTGATTGAACCTCTAACAAATTGTTGCTGTTTTCCTTAAGGCCGATGTCATTGTCAACACTGTTCCCACGGATCTTCAGCTTGGAGGAGGATCACTATCTCGGGCTCTTTTGCAGAAAGCTGGTCCCATGCTCCAGAAAGAGTTAGATGCCACCAGAGAGGAAACAGAGGAGGAAGTGGGTAGCATATTCATGACAAGTGGCTGCAATCTGGACTGTAAAGCTGTGCTCCATGTTGTGGCTCCAGACTGGAATAATGGAGCTGGGTCTTCTTGGCAGGTAAAAGAAGTCCTTAGTTCTCCACTTCATTTGGTAGTTTTAGTAATCTTCTGGCATGGTATAGATCTGTGGTTCTCAACCAAAGTGAATTTATCCTGTAGAAGGCATGTGGCTTATTACAATTGCTTCTGGTAGCTAGGAGGTAGAGGCCAGGGATGTTGCTAAGTGTTCTTCAAGGCATATACAAGTCCCAACAACAAAGTTGAAAAACACTAGCTTGATTGAACCCTGCCCATTTATTGAAATCTTTATTACTTTGCATTAAGAGTCCCTTACAACCAGTTATTTCAGCATAATTGACCCTTAAATGTAATAACAATCATTGGGGTTCTCCAGGAGTGGTGTCTAAAGATTAGTGGAATAATCCTATAATATAACTAAGAGGTGTGGCCAGAGCCATGGTGAAGAATGAACAGGGTCAGTGCCCTTTTAATTCTCACCTCTACTCCCAACTTTATTTATTTATTTTTTAGAATATAAAAGTAATATATGTATATCACATAAAATACAGAAACTACAAAAGTAGAAATAAAAATTATAATCTAGCTACCTAGAGATAACTTTGGTTAACATTTTACTGTATTTCCTTCAAGTCAATTTTATGCATATTTATTTCTTAGTTGAGATTTCCTTCCAAACATTTTTCGACCTGGCTTTTTTTTTTTTTTTTTTTTTTTTTTTTTTTTTTTTTTTTTTTTTTTTTTTTTTTTTTTTTTTTTTTTTTTTTTTTTTTTTTTTTTTTTTTTTTTTTTACTTAATATAACATTTCCCATGTTGTTTAAAACTTTTCATGAATTTTGCTTTCAATGGAGATACCATTGTTTATGTAAGCATTCCCCTGCTGTTGAACCCTCCCCTTCCGCATGAATTTGAATCATGGAAAGTCTTTTGGAAAGTCCTCTCCCTCTTCTTGGTTTCCCTTTCTGACTTCCCAGGCCCTGACAAAGCCAAAGATAACAGAGAGGGCCTAGTCAGCGTCGCTGGAGCCACAGTTCTTTCTGTTTTCTACCAACTTGAGCCCTAACTTATGTAAATGTATTTTGTACATTTCAGATCATGGCAAATATAATCAAAAAATGTTTGACAACTGCAGAACAACTATCTTTCTCATCAATCACATTTCCCATGATTGGAACAGGAAATTTGGGATTCCCCAAAGCTGTTTTTGCTAAACTAATCCTTTTAGAAGTGTTCAAATTCAGTAACAGTACATGGATGAAAATCTTACAAGAAGTTCACTTTCTGGTACATTTAGATGATGATGAAGGCTGTCAGGTATGATTACATATCTCTTCTGGTCATTCTGGCAAGTGAACTTAAGTGCAATCAGATGTCTTTATAGATCTAAAAATAAGAGCATTTTTTACTTTCTTTCCCATAAGTGTTGGTTGCTGATGGGGGTTGTCATATGGCTTAACTATGAGGCAACACTGATAACACATACAAGCCTTGTTAGACAGTTTATCAAAAGACAATATAATCTGTAATAAATAAATTTTTAGAAAGAAATAGAAAGTTGTGGGCATAAAAGTCCAGACATTTTAACAATGTCTAATTGAAAGCTAAGTCATGGCTTTATCTATAGAGAAAAAGCTAGATAAGAGAAATCTCAAGAATTTACTTATTTGGATGGAATAGAGCCAGTCTTTACAAGTCTATGAGGGTTCAGAGCTAGAAATACCAGTACTGTATTTAGTAGTGGAGAAGCAGTCAAAGCACACTTACTACTAGGACTGCCCTTGTCAGGTGCCATTCCTTGAGAAAGTGTCCCTTAGCTGGTTGGCCCATTCTGGTATCAAAATTTATTTTTCACCCTTGAAAAAATTCTATTGATTTTGTATAAATTGTGCATACTCATAACAAAAATACAAACAGTAGAAAAGAGTACAAAGAAGAAAGGTACAGCTAGGTTTGAATCTTCTTGATTTTGCCATTTAAAGGTTGAGTGAAGTAACCTCTTCGAATGTCAGCTTTATTATGTGTAAAATGAGCATGGCGATACTACCTCTCAGAATTGTTGTGAGAATTAAGAGAGGATGTATTTGAAGTTTCTAGCACATAGCAAGCTTCAAAACTGGTTGCAGAAGTAGTTAATATTACCCGGCTTTAAGGGCAATTGCCACAACTTCCCAACATTAGCACTTAAAAAGATACCAAATACAATTTTGTTTACTGAGTTCCTAGTTATTCTCAGGAAGATGGGAATAGAAGTGTAGTCTCAGCATGATATAATGTAAATCAGCACTGGTGTTTATTGAGAAAATGCCTAGGTTGAATCACAGCCTTTTGACTAAAAACTCTCTGAAGTAAGAAAAAATCTGTTGAGAACTATTGTTCTGAATTGATGTCTGATGCTCAGTGATATTTCTACAGACCATTGTTATGGTCAGTAACTATGTTTCTTTCTATTCCCAGGCATTTTTAGATCTATTCACTAGACGGTTGAGCAGAAATCCCAAGAAAGACAGGATTCTCAGGGTTGGAGATACCCAAGGTCTGGTAAAGTTGTTCTGCTGAGGAAATATATCCCTTTGTTTAGTAGCCCTTCAGTGTTCATCGAAGTCCAGTAGAAAGAGGCAAATTCCCATGAAGAACATATCAGTGATAGAGGAAATGTTAGAGCATGTTCTATTATCTGGGCACACAAAGAATAAATTTTATTGTTGAGGACCAAATCATCGGTAATGAGGCCAGAATTTCTAAGATATGATCATAAAAGATAACTAAAATGTGCATGGCACACTAAACTTTACTGATTGCTTTTGTATGTATTATATTATTTAAACCTAACCATGGGCAGGTGATTCTGTTGCCACTGTATAATTGTGGAAAGGGAGATCTGAAGAATTTAAAGGATGTGTAGAAATGGCACATCTAAGTTGTAAAGCTTCAGAGTGTAGAGTGGACAATAATATGCCAACATGTTAAAGGGATTTTCCTCAGAGTGGCCTTGATATTGCTGTTCCAGTGGGCTGTGAAGCTGCATGAAGAGCTCATGTTTGGTTAGCGAGCTGTTGTTTAGCATTGGACAAATAACCTAGACAATCCGAGACTTTTGTAAAATTGTAATAAAGGGATCTCCCAGAAGATGAAGATCTCCCTTTCAGTTATGAGTAAGCGGTGGAGACCTTATGTATAGAAGAGGGACTGTGGTTAATAATCATTTATTGTACGCTGGAAATTTGCAAGTGTTCTCACCACACACACACAGAGAAGGTAACTCTGTGAGGTGATGGGTATGTTAATTAGCTCGATTATGGCAATCATTTCACAATGTATACATATATGAAAACTTGACATCGCACATGTTAAATATATACAACTTTTATTTGTCAATCATACTTTAATAAGGCTGAAAACAAAATCTCCCAGAGATGTCAGCATAAAAGGAGAGTGCACTTTGCACTGTCCCCTTCTTTTTCATGGCACCACAGCAACTTTTGCAGACAGATAGTTCAATCTGATATTTCTGCTTCATCCTATTTAACTGAGAAAATGTAGATACTCCTACTGCCACAAAACATTGTTTTCCAATTTTCTTTAAAAAACAAAATAAAACACCCAGCAGTTTAACAGGCTAGGAGACATGGTAATGTTTGGAATTGAGTGTAGGAAGAAAGAAAGAGTAGAACTGGGAAGAGAATGGGACCCTGTCATGTCTGTTCTTCTTTCAGGAGCTAGCTAGTCTTTCATTCATCTTGTTTCTTTTCAGGTGTCTTCAAGACTCTCACTAACCATAAGTTCACAACGTATGAAATGAGAATTGGGGCGATTACTTTCCAGGTTGCTATTGGAGATATCACCAACGAAAGCGCAGATGTTATTGTAAATTCAACAACAAGGATGTTTAATCTAAAATCAGGTACTTTATTTAAGCAATATACTTGATTGTAACTATTAACATGACTAATGTCTGGGAGGGAAGTTGTGGCTAACGTCGCCCTGAGTAGAAGGAGAGGTTTGTAGAAAATAATGCAGGCCCTGGGATCAGAAAGACCTGGGTCGAATCCCAGCTATGCCACTTATCGTTGGGTCGAATCCCAGCTATGCCACTTATCACTTAACATCTCTGAACTTCAGTTTCTCTGCTTGCCAAATACCTATTTACCAAAGGAGAGTTAGATGGGGATAAAAGTGATATTAAGTTGGGGTGTATCTGATGCATTGTACTTAGTCAGTGTTGGCTATGAGCTCCTTTTTAGCTCTGAACTATCAAAATTCCACACTTACAATTTAATCAGCTTTAAGTTCCTCTATGTTTATTTCCCTTTTTATGTAACTCAGTTAGTACTCACATCTTACCTCCTGTAATTTTTCTCTTCTTTATACTGTACTGACCCAAAACAAAATTCAACCTCTCTTTCTTGATTTTCCCTGAAATGTTTGACCACCCCCATTGATATAACACTTTTGAGCATGCCCTCCCCACATATGTCTATTCATTTATAAAACATTATGTATTATGCATTCATTTATGTATTATAAAACATTACTTTTTAAATTAAAAGTGTAAGATAAAACATAAATAGAAATAGAAATTTAAATATTTTCTAAATTGCAAAATATTATGGAACTTACTATGCAGACGCGAATCTGTAGAATACCCAATTTATTAGTCATTCAAAATGCAGACATAAAGAACATTTAATTATTTATCTGAAACGTGGTAAATAGAACATCTTGCATTTATCCCTGCCCTCTTTGAAACTCCAAAGCAACACTGAAGGAATTAAAAGCGTATAAACCCACAGAGAAAAAAAGAGTTGGAGGGAAAACAACAATGTACAAGAGATAGCAACATATTTTCAGAAGATGGGGAGCAGTTAGCCAGTAGAGATAACCAACATAGAGTGGAGAAAACTTTGTACCTGTAGGAGAGAATGGCAGCCCTTAGAAAAGGAAGGCAGGGGTCGAGTAAAGAGATGAAAACAGAATTGGATGAGATTCTGTATCAGTAGCACTTAGACCTCTTGATTCTATCCCCCATCCTGTGCACCAGTAACTTTCTTTGCGCTTTCCTGGCCAGAGGTGGGAGGTTTATTCTCTAGAGAAACTGAACCAGAGAGATCCTGGACTTAACATACCAGGCACAGATGAGATGACATGGGGAGCTAGACTGAAAATAGTGTTTCAGTGAAGTCTCTATACTTAACAGTGAGTGCCCAGCCTCTTCCTGTGGGGCTCCCAGAACAGCAGATGGGCTTATGCTCTCCAGACATGAGATTGGAGGATCGTCTGGGGAACTGAAAGAACTGACTGAGAAACCCACTCTTAAATATGACTGGACTAACAAAGATCACCTGATATTTGAGGAAAACCTCCACCATTGCAAAGTCAGAGACCAAGACAAACGAACTGAAAAAATAGGAGTTTTTGAAAAAGAGATAATTTATAACACACACATAATCAAAGAGATATAGGTAGAGAGATGACGCTAGATGCTAGATAGATAGATAGATGATAGATAGATAGATAGATAGATAGATAGATAGATAGATAGATAGATATAGATATAGATATAGATATAGATAGGTGGAGCTAGATCAGTCTTAATGATCATAAAATAATGAACATTTATCCAGTATTTCCTGTGTGCCAGATTCTGTGTGCTAAGCATTTTTCATCCATTATCTCTTTTAATGTTCATACAACCCTGTGAGGGAAGTACCATGCCAGCCTCTGTGTTACAGATAAGGAACAGTCTCATACTAGATAATAAGTGATGGAGTCAATTCTGACCCGGTTTGTCAAAATGCAAAGTTCATGTTTTCAACCACTCAAGCCAGCTGTCATTAAACGTGACCAAAGTAATAAAGCTACAGCCTTGAAATGAAAATTCATTCGACTGAAGCCAGCCAACTATTTGTCTAAGTGTGAAAAAACAAACCAAACAAAATTAGATAACAAAATCAAAGAACTTAAGTAAAATGTTCAGTTTTATTAGTTTTGAGATCCATGCATCTCATTAGTATCATAAATTCTATTTTTATATTTCCATTCAATATAATGTAAACTAATAAGCATAGAATGCAAAAAAAAAATCAAATAACAGCAAAAATATCCCTGTACAAATAGAGATAGTAAAGCTGCAGACAGTGGAGACTTTCAGCTCATGGGCATTGCCATCATACTGTGGATCAGATTGTTTATTCATCAGCAATTGGATGAAGGTCGCTATAGAAAAGGCAGTTTTTGAGAGGAGGTTAGCATCAGTGGATTATGCACAAAAAAGGTGAACTGAACAGAAGTCTAATGTACAGAAGCTATAACCACTGAATTGAATTTTAATTGATGCTTTTTACCATTAACATGTCTTGTTTAGGGGTGTCAAAAGCAATTTTAGAAGGCGCTGGACAAGCTGTGGAAGATGAATGTGCTGTACTAGGTATGATCAATAGGCCTACAACCTGTTGAAAATTAGAGGGCTGAGAACACTGTGAGAGAATCCATGGGTGGAGTAAATGGTGAGCACTTTGGAAGAAGGTTGGTTCGCTGGGAGAGCAGACCTAGATGGTATGACTTGGTAGCTGTGGGGGAGAGGTCCTTTATCTCACCATCCCATCTGTTTCTTCCTTCCTGAGTATTAAAAAGAACCCAAGCCTGGGTCCTAATAATCCAGGCTCCACCACATACTGAGGGATCCTGGGCACTTTGTCTAACCTCTCAGAGCTTTGTTTCTCTCATGTGTAAGATGGTTCTACTAATGAGGAATATGTTAATGGCTGCCACGCAGGTGGTTGTGAGATCAGAAAGAACAGGGAATGTAAAAAAAAGATTTGTAAACTGTTAAGTGCTCTACAAATTATTTTTTACTTTTCTCAATCTTGTTCTACATACAGCACGTCATGTAGCAGATTTCTAATCCTTCTATGTATGAATGCGGGAGCCTGGGTAGGTCTGAGGTGTTTTCTAACATCAACCAATTCTCCAATTCTGACACTATCTACCTGGCATTAGCACCAGATTCCATAAATTAAAGGGCTTCGTCCACAAGAATGCCCCTACTTCAAATAACCATTTTAATTCTCGGGGGCCACCTGTACTTCTGACTGACTGGCTATAAATTCAGAGGGTCCCACAAACCTCTTCTTGAGTTCAACAATTTATTAGAACAATTCATAGAACTCAGTTAACACTTTCCTTACAGTTACCAGTATATTATAAAGGATACAACTCAGGAACAGCCAAATGAAAGAAACGTGTTAAATGACAAAACTAAAATAATTTAGTAATGAGTTTAACATCCTTTATTCAGGAGAAAATAACCCATGGACAGGGAAGCACAGTGCCTCACAAGCAGTGGAA
>NW_006431048.1:2432647-2480153 GCF_000325575.1 Pteropus alecto
TGGTTAGAAGTAGCAACATGGAAACAGAGAGTGATTGGATTGTCTGGGGTTGCATATCTGACTTTATTTAGAAAGATCAAAGAACAAGAGATAAGTATGGAGCCCAGAGTTCACTTGGTGTTTGGGAATTGGCTGACTGGACATACTGTGTTTCTGGTCAAGTGGAGCATTTACCGGAAAATGAAAGTTTGGTTTGAAACTTCAGTTTGCTGATGTATCACCCCAGGCGGGAGTGGGCCTAGAAGTTTATTCCAACAGATGTATAGGGCAGGGTATGGGGGAAGAGGAATAGAGCTTCCATGCACTTTCCAGGCATGCCACCCTACCAGCACCTAGATGTGTTTACCAACCAGGACATTCTCGAATCCTGTTGTTTAGGCAGTTTTGTGGAAGTTTCATTATGTAGGCGTGATTGATTAAATCATCAGATTTGTGAATGAGCTCAATCTCTAGCCCCTTCCTCTCCCTAGAGGTCAGGGGATGGGGCTAAGAGTTCCAACCCTCGAATGATGCCTCGGTCTTTCCGGAGACCAGCCCCCATTCTGAAGCCATAGCCCCATAACCTCCCCCCCACCCCCAGGAGTTATTCATTAGTATATAAAAGATACTCATCTCTCAGGGGATCCAAAAGGTTCCAGGAACTCTGAGCAGGAACCAGGAGTAAAATATTTATTTTTAATTATATCACAGTGGGGAACCTGTAAGAGTAATCAAACTATTTATCCTTCAAAACCAGGACTCAACCTTGCAGGATACAGTAGGCAGTCAGCTATGAGTATGATTTGAGAAAGTCATACGGCCCCACATTTGACAATACATTTCCACAACTGACCTGCTATCGTGGCTAAAACTCCCACCTTAATAGCTTTCCTCTGATTAAGATATTTCCTCTGGAGCCAATGAATTCCTGGAGAGAGATCAGAGGAAGGTAATACTGGTCACCAAAAAGAGGACTTTAGCAGGGATTTATGTGCCAGAAAGCAGAAACAGAGAATGAAGTTGGCTGGGTTGGACAAGCTGGAAAAGCCTAAGGAAGCTGCCTGGGAGGGGAGGATGGGGTGGGTAGGGACCTACTCTCCTCCTCCCCTGATTTGCTGGAAGCCCACCTTACCCAGGGTACGAAAAGGTCAGTGACTAAAAACAAGCCTTGGTAATTTCCATGCGCTTAAGAGCTCTCAAGATGGGGGGAGATGGGGTCAGTTTATATCCTTTCACACCTTCACACCACAGAATATGTTGCTTTCACCTACTTGAAAAATTAATCCAGCTGAATGACCAGATAAATTGCTCTTCTGGACAGTAGAATGGAAATTAAGAACTCTGGACACTGAGTGCTTGGGTTCAAATCCTGGACAGTCTTGGGCGGCTGACCTTACATTTCTGTGCCTCTGTTTAATCTATGAAATGGAGAAACCAGTACCTGTGTTATAGGCTTGTTTCGAGGATTGAGAGGATTAACACAGGTAGAGTGCTTTTAAAAAACGCTCAAAATGTTCAACAATGTAGTTGTTGAGTTACAGAATCCAGATTGTAAAGAAAATGAGCCTGTCACAGTCCCAGGGAGTGAAACCCATTAGACAGAGGGAGGCTCATTTGTCAGGAATTTTCACAGCTTTTTCTGATGTCAGCTATTTTCATTTCTCATAATCAGCATTGCTTCCCGTAAGTAATGTGCTCTGTTTCCTTTTCTTCTCTTTTTTTTTTTTTTTTGCAGCTACACAGCCTCACAGAGATTATATAATTACACAAGGTGGATGCTTAATGTGCAAGATAATAATTCATGTTCTTGGGGAAAACGATGTCAAAGAAACGGTTTGCTGTGTTCTAGAAGAGTGTGAACAGAGGAAATACACTTCTGTTTCCCTTCCCGCCATTGGAACAGGTTTGCAGCCTCTTGTCACTTGTCCAGCTTCATTTAGACAGTCTCACTCTTAATGAACTCAAGGCTGAGTCCATGCAGCAGTAGTGTGGTAAATCAGAGAGAGTGGGCAACATGTCAGACCCTGAGGGCCATTCATGGGGCCTGGGCCTTTTTCATTCATCCTTTTCTTTCTATTAGGTTCCCTAAGTATCTTTCCATGTTTGGCCCTTAACTTCATGGTTTTCTCACTCTTCATTTTTTTCCCCCTTTGGGGATTCATTTGCTCTCATTATATGAATTACCATTTCCATACTGACTCCCGAATAAGTATTTCTAGCCTTCTCCAGAATCTCTTCTGGGAGATTTCCCTGTTACTAGAAACCTAATTATATAACAATCCAAGTTCA
This sequence comes from Pteropus alecto, assembly GCF_000325575.1. Classification (NCBI taxonomy): domain Eukaryota; kingdom Metazoa; phylum Chordata; class Mammalia; order Chiroptera; family Pteropodidae; genus Pteropus; species Pteropus alecto. The sequence goes on from NW_006431048.1 coordinate 2,434,916, forward strand.
TCACCATCCCCTGGAAATAGCCACCTCTTTTGAGTTGTCTTGTTTTCTAGTTTCCTCCTTCGGCGGTGCCGTGGTGCTCCCAGCCATCCTGCTATCATTGCTTCTTTGTGCCCCTAGACTCCCAGAGTTAGCAGGTCCTAGTAAATCTTCTTCCAGGGGCTTTTTCAGTTTCAGCCTTCCTTTTAGTTTCCAAACCCTTAAGACCTCCCCCATCTGGTTTACTGTAGTATCTCCCAACTGACTCCTCATTGATGTATTTATTAGATTGAAATGCAGTTACCCAGGCCCTGTGCAAGGTACTGGATGTAAAATCATAAGTAAGATGCAGTCATTATCCTTAAGCAACGAACTTAGGTTCATTTTGCTCACAGTTTCTAGAAACACTTTCCTCGTCATCTCTATTATATCAGACAATAATTCGCTCTTAATTTAAGGTGATGTTAATAACCCACTCCCTGATTCATTCACACCCAATTGCACAGGCTTTTTGAAAAGCCCTAAAAGGGGCCCTGGTAATGCCCTCACAAAGTTCTATGATTTAGTAAAACTTTGAAAGTAAGATATTTTAACCACCATGGGTTAAGGCCACTGCTGCTTCCTACTTTCACTACTCAGACTTCTGCTGGCACTGGGTGTTGGAGTGGCTGCAAGCATTTTTTTGAACACGCCTTAGGAACGTTGACTTGGGAATGATTTTCAACATTTTAAAACTTATACTTTGTGGTGATTTCTAATTCTAAATATTCACTTTAATACATAATTTTATATTTTTAATTTTGTAATCTTTTTCTGAGATGTATAAATTTCAAGCCCTGCAAAACGTGGACCCACTCCTGACTGTTTGTTTACCCATTTTGCAGATAAGAACCTGAGGTATTAAAGCACAAGGTGATATAGCCAGTGATTAACGTAACTACATTTAAAGCCAACAGCCCAGCCTGTGCATTTCAACTATCACTTTTTTTATATTACACTATGCTCTTAATTACTATATTCTTAGCTACCACATTCTTTTCTCAGTTATCAACTGTTATCACTCAAACTTTATAGCTGAGTAAACTGAAGTTTAGCAGTGTTGTAGGCTGAGTTGTGTCCCTTCCAACAAAATTCATATGTTGAAATCTTAACTTCCAGTACCTCAGAATGTGCCTGTATTTGGATATAGAGCCTTTAAAGAGGTAATTAAGTTAAAATGAAGTCATTGGAATGGTCCCTAATCCAATATAACTGGTGTCCTTATTAGAAAAGGAGATTAGGACACTGATAGGTACAGAGGGAAAACCATGTGAGGACAGAGAGAAGATGGCCATCTACAAGCTTAGGAGAGAAGCCTCAGAAAAAACTAATCTTTCCAACACCTTGATCAGACTTATTAGTCTCCAGAATTTTAAGAAAATGCATTTCTGTTGCTCACGCCACCAGTCCAGGGCACTTTGTATGGCAACCGCAGCAAAACTAACATAAGAGGTATCAAATGAGTTACCCAAGATCACACAGCTCATCAGTGGAAAGCCAGGACATAAACCCAGGCCTTCATCCAAATCACATGTTCTTTTCTCTACACTTTCAATGCCCTTCAGTGAAAGATCACTGGAGCACGCACTATGCAAAACTATGCAGCATCTCAGAAAGAGATTCTTAGAAAAGACTTATCCGAGCTTGTGTTAGGTGATTTCGTGGCAGTCTCAAGTAAGTGGGGCTTTGCTCTGGGTTGAATGCTTTTAGGAAGCAGATATAATTCTACCCTTGGCATCTTATTTGGAAGGAGATAAGAGTGTGGCTGAAGCTGTGATTGGTAATAAAGCAGCAATCATTCATATTAGTCGAGATGAGGGGTGTTTGGCCATTTTCGTGGTTTGTGGTTTGGCCATTTACATGTTTTTGTCTGTGGTCAGACATGATTATACAGTGGTCTTGTTTTTGGCTTAATTCATCACAGTCACAGAGTGATTTCATTTGATGATGTTCTGTGAAATTATCTGTGGTCAACTGGAGAACACCAAGACCCAGCTGTGAGTGCCAGATCAGTGACTGAATGTCAGGTGCTACTTAACTCTTTCTCAGTACTAAGAACTGCATTTGCCAAATCTGGTCACATGACCAACGCCAGATGAAACTTCTATTTGTCACTTAAAAAATATATTTTTTCAGGAAATGCTGGAAAAAACCCAACCAGAGTTGCTGATGACATAATCAATGCTATTGTAGACTTTGCACAGAAACATTCTACCCCATCATTACAAAAAGTTAAAGTCGTCGTCCTTGCATCTGAACTGCTAAATGCTTTCTGCGACATCATGAAGAAAAGAGAAATCTCCATGTCACCTATTCTCCAATGTATGTTCTCCGAGACTGCTTGTAAGACGTCCTTTAAAAAATCATGATTCTCTCTAATATCGCTTAGAAAATGTTTAGATATGAATGCTCACTGTTTCTATCAGTTTCAGGACTTTACAAACAACCTCCTATAATGCATGGGATAAGTACAAGAACTGTGGAACACAATCTCCTGTCAACTGATTATTCTTCTGAGGGACAAAATTACGCTCAAGAAACAAGAATAGCAGATGAACAGGAAGAGGATAGAAGAGGTGAGAAAGAAGAAAGAGAGAAATAGGCTTTGAAAATCCTAGCCAATAATCTCATTTTTTCCCCCTTACTGGTCGATATTGAACCTCAATGCCCCTCGTAGCTATGAACTAGCCGATCAATACTGGTTTATTGATAATCCACCTCTAGAGAAGTTAGCCTGAGAACAGAAACAGATGTATGAAAAGAATGGCCAGAGTCATCTGGTTGTACTACATCATGAGCAGACCTGCTCCTGTGGTCTGGCTTTCCCCTATTTTGTGACTAGAAATGCAGCCTCCTCTTGAAGTTGCCCTTTTTACCTATTTTGAGCACTTACGCAGAAAGCACTGTGAGTTTTACTAGTTAAGAGGCATACCTGTCACCATCAGCCTTCCTCAACTGAGAATTGTTGTCTGCCTACACGAATTGCATTTCTCCCTACACTTATTTTCTGACAACTATTCTCCTCAATGTGCTACAACACACAGTATATGTAGGAGCTCCACACACACACATACAAAATAAATAAAAAAAAATGATAGTTGGAACTGTTAAGGCTCTTACAGTAGCAAATAATAGAAAAACTAATTTATACTAGCTTAAGCAAAAAATGGATTTCCTTGACTCACATGACTATAAAGTCCAGACGCATTTGGCTTCAGGCCCAGTTTGATGCAGGTGCTCATGTGATATCATCTAGATCCTGACTTTCTTTACCTCTCATTCTCTTCTCAGCTGTGTTGTCTTTATTATTAGGCTTCATATAGTGAAAGATGGCTGCTCTCAACTTCAGGTTCATATCCTTGTATGGTAAATTAGTCCAACAGGAAAAGGCGCATCCATTGGTGATATCACTTACCAGGAGCCTGATGCCTGGAAACAGAAGTGCCATTTTAAGGCCTGAGATTCCTTCTGATTGGACCAGTTATGGTTATCTTTGCAGCCAGGGAACTAGAATTACACTAATTGGCCAAGCCAGAGTCACATGCTCTGTATTTGAACTGGAGGAGATCACTATCTGAAGCAACAGGGAAGGGTTATCCCCCAAAGGAAATTCAGGCTGCTCTTACCAGAAGAAGGGGAAAAGGATGCTAGACAATTGAAAATAACACATATCTACTGTGGTATCTAGGGAGATATAAATCAATATTTTCCCCCTTTGTACTTAAAAAAAAAGAGTAAAGTGTAAAGCCAAAGGCATTTTTCTGAAAGAAAGACGTTTAAATCACACCCTTAAGCCACACCAAACTGCTACCTACCTTACCTGTGAACAAAAAGTAAAGAGGAAAATTTTTATATAACTATAAGAGCTGTAAGTCATTGTTAGTAAAGTAAAAAATGAAGTTAAACTGATTCATCAAGAATTTAAATTGACTTATGAAATTTGAATAATAAAACAGGAAAGTTAAAGAGAGAAGTAAACAAAAAGTGACCATATGGCACTTGAGGCAAAAACAACAAAACTGCCTTACATGATCTTTATTAGATAAAAGGAACAATACAGATGAAATGTCAGATAAAAGGAAGTTGTTGGAAAGATAAACTTCAATTTTAGTAAGAATTTATCACATGGACTTCTTTAAAAGAGAACTTAAAGAAGATAACTTTGAGTTTCATTTGAGCAAGTGATACACAATTACTTTTCCAATGTATGTTAAAGCTGTTTATTGAGTCAGAGAGCATGTTTTGAGCACCAACTCAAAAACATATCAGATATCAGAGATATAGATTTGAGAGTCATGTAAGTAGGTGGGAGTTGAAGCCATTGAATGTGGATTTAATTATCCATGGAGAGTAAGAAAGATGAAGACTGAAGACAGAGCCAAAATTCCCGGGGTTTAATCCCAACACCACGTGAGAAGAGGGGGTTGGGGTAGGGTGCACAAGGAGAGGTGGCAGGAGGGCCTTTAATCTGAGCATCAGGAATGGGAAAAGAGAGTGACACTTCCCTTTTAAAAAAAAATTTATAGGAAAAGGGCTCAGGAAAGTGCCTGGCCAATACTTAAAGAAAGGTGGATATCACGTTAGTTTTTATGAAGCGCTGGGCTGCACAACAATAGGATGCGACTCTGTTCCTTACTTTAATGGTGGCCTTCCATGTAACATCAGATACTTGAGTACCCAGTTTTCCTAGGACTCAATTTTCTTGTCCTTAAATTGTCTAGCCAGGGTCACCTTTTGTCCATATGTAAAGGAGGTAGCACAAGTTGGTGTGGCTTAAGGGTGTAATTTTAAAAAGTCTTTCTTTCAGAAAAATACCCTTGGCTTGACACTTTACTCCCTTTTTAAGTACAAATACCTCTGGGATGTATTCAAGCTTAATCATTTTTTAAGAATAATCAAGCTTAAAAAAATCAAGCTTAATCATTTTTTAAGAATAATAACTAAATATTTATAAATAGCATTTTCCAAAGTGCTTTCACACCCCTTATTATATTTTAAACTTGTAACAATCCCAAGAGGTAATAAAGAATGCAGCTCTTATCATTTCCTGGTTACAGGTTGAGGCTAATCTGGTCTTCTGACTCCAAGTGCTGGTAGTTTTCTGCTCTGCAACCTTATAGCGTGAAAGGAAGACAAGGTCCAAGAAAATACTTCGCTTACTTCCCAGTCTTGCTTGCCGCATTCAGAGAAAAGAAAGTAGCAGGTCCACGAGGACTCTGAGGCCTAGGACTAGAAATGATTAGGCCAAAAGATCTGGAAGGGACGGATGTGGGGGAAAGAAAATAACTTAATTTGTAGAAACTACATATCTATCATGGGAAACTTCTCCAGAAAAACTCTTTGAGAATGGAATTCGAAAAGACCTTCCATATTGGGATTAGATGCTTCCCTTTGTCACCAAAACTCTGTTCCCCGAATGGCCTTGCTAAACAAGAAGGGAGTAAGAGCCCTGGTTCCCTCTCTCGGGCCAGGTATATCTTTCATTGGAAATAAGTAAATTGTGGCTTTGTTTGTAAGGAAAAATCCTTTGGTTTTTATCTAGGGTATTGTGCCTTTTTGTGCCATTTTCTTCTCTAATAGAATCTGTTCACATTTCTACCAGTCATGCCATCTCAACAAGTTGACGTGTAGCCCCAATGTGTTAGAAGTTTCTGAAAGCCATTGGAAAGCAAAGGAAAACTTTGAACATCACCACTTTATACAAAAGCATTCACTTAGCACTACCATTATTTTCTTTATATAATGTTTATTTAGTGTGGAAGATGGGATACAGAACAATGTGCTTTAAATACCTTTAGCAGGGTAATCATGTTTCAAAAGAAAAATAATAAAGAACCACACTAAATAAGACTGATGAAAGTGAAAACATCAGTAAATGAGATTTCATGTTTACTTATCCATTTCTCATGGAACTAATTCCATAGAACTTTCTGGGAAAATTATAATTTTAAGCTACAGTGAATCTAAGTTTATCTAAATATTTTAGATTTAGGTAGACCATTAATTAACTTGTATTAGTGTCAGAACCATTCATTTCATCTGTGTTTACCAAATTGAGAGTAACAAAATAAGCAACTGTAAAATATGTAGCTTTATTCCCCTCAGTCACCCTGAAGACCAAGATTAGATGAATGAGAAAAAAGTGCATAGAAAATGCCTTAATGTTTAGAGGTTCCTTGAAATGGATGTCATGTTTTTACCAAATGCTAACTTTCCAGATGATATTCCTGAAAACTGGACTGACATGAATCAGCGGCTGACCTGTGTGATCCAGCTACAACCTGGACAGTCAGAATATAACATGGTGAAGGACAAGTTCTTTCAGACTTGTCATTCTTACAGAATAGAGAAGGTAATATTGCATTTAAATTTTACTTCTTTTAAATATTGAAGAATTAACATGGAAGCCATCTTTTTATATATCACTCTTCCTGTGTACCTTACTATATTTTAATTAGACTCACTCGAGATCTATAGACTTCAAATCTTGATTCATTCATTAGCAGTATTGAAGAAGATTCCCAAAAGCCACATGTATATGTTTAGACATTTTCACTAACAATTCACGAACCCACTAAAACTGATTTTAAAAAGAAATTTATTATAAATTAATGAAAAGTCCAAAAGTAGGATGGTGTTTGGAGCAGTTCGATCCAGTGACTTACCTATGTCATGGATTCAGTTTCTCTGGATTTGCTGTCCACAGTGTCAGTTTCATCTGAAGGCTCGACTCCCTTTGTGATTATAGGATGGTTGCTGGTGGCGATGAAGGGGTCTCAGCATCCCCCATTCACATCCTGTGGAAGAAACACTGTGTCCTGTCCCACAACCACTAGATAAGAGTCCCAGACTTTGTTTTGAGTGGATCACTCTGCCCAGTCTGTGTCAAGGGTGTTCCATACGCTGATTGGCTTGGACCTGGGTTATTGGATCCCATCATTGTGTGCTGCCATCATGAGATTACCCTGACTCATTTAACCCAATTAGGATCCATCTTAGAACTATAGGTGGGGCCAGCCTCACCCAAACCAGGAATTGCTGCACAATGAGGATGAAGTGGAATGGGTGTTCAGAGATCCCACGATGTTCAGTATGCTGCATAAAAGTATTAGCCAGTAAAGTATAGGAGTTTATTTGAAGGTCCTTATCATACTGTGCATATCAGAGCAGGGTGTGCCATCCTAATAATTTAAAATCAAGCTGATGCTTCCATAAAACTGTGCATGATAGCACTTATGAAATTGTGCTTTGATCACCTTTCACATGCTTGACTCCCCCATTTGACAGTGGACTTCATAAGAGAAGAGTCACATCTTACTCATCTCTGCATTCCCAGTACCTAGCATATTATAGGACACAATACTATTGAAGGAATTTAATTGAATGAATGAAAATTCCTGAGAAAGAAGGAGAATCAGAAAAGAGAGACCCTGGATAAAGGACAGAATTTAAAGGAGATACTTTGTGATGTTAGTACTGTTGAGAGTACTAGAACCTTGCTTCCATTATGTTTACCCAATATCTGCAATGTTCTTGGCTTGTATTCTTCTATCATATCCATCTGAAGAACCCAAGCTTTGGATTAATTCCATAACCTACCCTCTCTCCTACTGTTCCTAGATAAAATCATTACTGATTCATGGCCCCCAACCTCAGCTGGACCCTCCAGATGCCTGGAACCCTTCCTTGCTTCCTCCAGTCAACTCCATCATGCGATCCCCATTCCAAACCTTCATCACTCTCCTTGAGGCCTCCGTCACTCTCAGCAAAATAACTTTCCCTCCTGCTTTTATTACTTGACTTCTCTTTGACATCTGCTGCAGATATCTACTCCATTCATCTTCAGCCTCTCTTCTGCCATTGTTTCTAGAACATTGTTCACTGAGATTTTCTGCTCTCTCCTTAGACATAGATCATCTGGACCCCTTTCTTATGCTTTCATACTACATGTCCATTCTCTTAACCCATCCCTTATCACTCTGAGGGGTAGTGATTTATTTTCTTGCCTCTCTCCTCCACTAGACTGAAAGTTTCTTGAGGATAGAGACGCAACACAGTGCTTGATTTATATTAGATATTTAATAGATGATTGTTGAATGTATGTTAAATTCATTTTCTAGAAGAAATGAGAACCAACAGAGAATGATTTTCTGAAAAAAGTTAAAGAAGGACAAAATTTCAAGGAGGGGCTGGTTCATGGTTTGAAATGCTGTTGATGTTTCTGGAAAGAAATAATTATTAGATTAGACAATTATGAGGTGATTTGAGATGGTAATTGGAGCAATGCAGAAGGAACTATTATTGGGATGGATATGGAGATCAGATGGAGTTAAGGAAATAATTATTAAGTAATTAACAAATTTTTTAGTAGAAATTTGAATGGCAGTATATCTCTAGGAATTCCAGGGAATGTATGATATAGGTAAACAATTTTACATAAATGATAAGTTCTGTTATATAAATAAATTAAGCACTATTACAAAGCCTAGATACTTGTAGCTATCCTTTTTCTAAAGGCAGAAAGCTACTGTTAAGCAATATTTTAACTTCCACGGCCGAAATCTTTTAAAAGAAAGTGTTTATTGGGCCATTGCTAGCAAGAAAAAAAGACCAGGTCCTGGGGCATGAAGTTCCAACCACCAGCAGCAGTGCCAGGTGAAAAGGCAAAAGGTCTGCCATCCTGAAGTTGGCGAACATTTTTTATACATCGATTAGAGAGGAGGAAGATGGAAGTGTTCTGAAAGAATTGACATTGACTATACATAAAAGAGTTGGGAGAAGGGGAAGCGGGGCTAGTTCCAGGATAAGTGCAGAGTCCTAGGGAAGAAGTGTTTGCTCTTTGGGATTGGTTGTGGGCAACAGTCTGGAAAGTTCATCTGCAAACAAGAAGCAGAGGCTCCTGGGATTTGATGGTGCCTGGCTATTCTCTCTTTTAGATAATTTCAGAAATAGCCACTTGGAAGTTAATTCAAAGATTCAACATATACTCAAGAATGTGAGCGGTCTTGTTAGCTGCGCCCTGCTTCCCCCTCCTTGCCCACTCCAGCTGTTAACTGGCTAACTGTTCTGTTTCTTTCTCTCACTCTCCAGCCCATTGTAATTTAATTTGGACCATCTCAGAATTATACTCCTGTCACTACTTACTCTCTGAATTTGCTGTTTATTTTCTTTTCCTTCTCTATATTGCTTACAAACACTATACTGAGTGAACTCTAAGGTCATTTCCAAAGTGTGTTGCTTTTTGTCATTTGCAGATTGAGAGGATACAGAATGAATTTCTCTGGCAGAGCTACCAGATAAAGAAAAAGCAAATGGACATCAAGAATGGCCTTACAGATAATGAGAGAATCCTCTTCCACGGGACAGATGCAAACTCAGTGCCACACGTTAATCAGCATGGCTTTAACCGCAGTCATGCTGGGAAGAACGGTAATGAAGCACATAATCTGACTAATCAGAACGAAATGAATGGTATTTCCAGTGTCAACTATTCATACCCTAGCAGCATAGAACCACAGATAGCAGCAATCTCGTCACTATCAGGATAAAGCTCATTGTGTTTCACCCGAAAGAGACTGGCAACCTTCTGAGGGCAGATTGAGTGAATTTTTTAAATGACAAAAAGTGTCTTTGGTTTCTAAGAACCACATTAAAATATATATATATATATATATATATTTGTTTATTTATTTATTTATATATTTATATATATTATTGTCAGGTTGGGCATGGTTCTATTTACTCTGATAATTTTGTGTTCTTAGGCTTTTGTTGTTCTCTTCACAGCTGTGGCATATGGAAAAGGAACCTATTTTGCTGTTGATGCCAGTTTTTCTGCTAATGATAAATACTCCAGACCAGACAGCAACGGGAGGAAGCATATTTATGTCGTACGAGTACTTACAGGACTCTACACACTTGGACGTGAAGGATTAATTACCCCTCCATCAAAGAACCCTTACGATCACACAGATCTGTTTGACTCTGTCACAGATGATATACAACATCCAAAGCTATTTGTGGTATTCTTTGATAATCAAGCTTACCCAGAATATCTCATAACTTTCAGATGTTAAAAAAATAGAGTTTTTAAAAAAATCTCTAAGAGGTGATTTAGTCATGGAATTTTTGCCTTTGCCTTTGGCTTGTTTACACAGATAAAAATCTCTGGTAGGTGCTGAAATGCTAAAACAAAATCCTTTCAAAATGCTTTATTGCAATTTGTAGCTTTCTTATAACTTTCTTCTGAGCATATGGATGGGTAGAGCTGAGAAATGTAAATGACACAATTATAGCTGCAACTATAGATATCAAATCCATAGGAGAACAAAGAACACACTTCTTTTTTCTATTGGAAAAGAAAGAAGAGGAACCAGAAGTCCTCGGTTCCTCTCTGTATAGGCCTCGCAACAGGCTGCTTTAGCGTCCTCATGACATGGCATCTGGCTTACGCCACAATGAACAATTCAGGAAAGAGAAGGCAGAAGCCATAATGTCTTTTATGACCTAGCCTCTGAAGTCATACTCCATCCTTTCCACAATGTCCTACTGGTTACATGAATCAGCTTATCCAATGTGAGAGGGAATTAAATAAGGCAGAGACACTAGTAGGCAAGGATCACTGGGAACCATTTGGGAGGCCTTATGAATGAGTGAATGAATGATAAATTGATAAAATGTTAGCAGTGAAAAGGCTGCTAGAGATCGTCTAGTCCCACTGTCTCCTCATCTTTCTCCCCCAACAACCCCTCACCCCTAGGGCAAAAAGCTCTCTTCCCTCTTCTTGACCACTTCCAGCACTCAGCGTCATGAGGGAACTCGTTCCATTGTGGGATGGCTCTAAGTATGAGAAAACTCTTGTTTACACTGAGTTGAAATCTGTTCTTTTATGTCTATTAACGGCTGATTACTGTCCTGCCTACACTGACACAGAACATATCTAATTTTTTTTACAGATGGTAGCTGTTCAGATTTATTCTTTATATTACAGTTAGGTAAATTCCTAAAATATTTAGGAGCTTCTTTAGCCTGAAACATTACATTTTAAGAGTTGCAGACATTTAAAAGTGTTTACATAATCGTAAATAAAGCACTTGCACAAGAGTACAGAAATATATGAAAAAAGAATTCTCTCTTACCAAACTCCATCATCAATAACTGCAAGACCCCCAGGAAACCATTGTCAGTGTTCTCGTGTACTGCCTTCTAGTTTCTTCACTTAATTTAATTAAAATCACACTTTATTTGATTACTAATTATACAACACTCTACATTTTTCATTTAACATTACAAGTATTTGTCTTATGTTAATAATTTTTTTCTGTAAACAATCTTAATGGCTGAGTTATTCATTATATGTTTTTCTTTTTATGCATATATAATAATAAAGTTTTAAGTGTCATATTTGCTTATAGTTTAAGAATCCATATTTTTTTGCAATATATCTGTCATTTTCCCCATGTTGTTAAATACCTTGTACACCATTTTAATTGTATTTCAATGTATATTTTTACATATATGTCATGCCAAAATAGGGTACTTATATTTCTATATAAATGTATGGTTGGAAGATGAGACTCAAAGACCATAATCTATCTTTAATGAGACACCACTCCCTGAATTTCTTGAGGTAAATATAGTCCTAGAGAACAATGCAATGTTAAATAATACTCTGTTACCACCTGAGCCTTGGTTCCCAGTCCCAGGGTAGAATTCTAATGAGCTAGGCTAGAACATGGAACAACTCCTTTCCCTTAGGGTAGGGAAGCTCTTACTTACAATGTAAACTGCTCTCTTCTGTATACTCTGATGCTGTTCCTCAGGGACTCCCCAGTTTATTAGGCTATACTACTTCAACACAGAAGTCGTGAGTATAATACACCCATATTATTAAAGTTGTAATGGTTCCTTGAAGAACAAAATATAAACCAATTGATAATCACATAGTTATAAATGCTACCTTCTATCAGTCTAAGACTAAATCATGTCTTTTCGTCTTTTAAGTTCATCTCCTTCCCAGCTGGCTTGGCATTCTCTATCCATATGACCAGAATGGTCTTCACTTCTCTCCAAAGAACCCACTGTTTCAAGTGAATTAAATCAGAAGTCTTCTCAAACTTTGCTGTTTACTTAAGAAAATGGTTTCTTCTCTATGGATTTCCACAGTTCGGGTTGATGATACCTGAGTGATCGAAGACCGTATGCTACCATTCTGGACTCTGCTTTCACAGAGGGCTTTGAAAGCTCATATATCTTCTGTTTATTTCTTTTAACATTTTTCTCCTTCTCATTCCTTTTTACCCTTCCAGTCCTTTCCCTGACTTGTGGAAGAACGAGGAAACACATTCTGGTTAGATTAATCAGGGGAAACATTTTTGTTTTTTTCTTTCATCTACAATTCAGACACCAGATGTGTGGGGTTTTCCCCACACTAAGCTATTTTCTGTGACAGCAGCTGGGTGTCCCACAATTAATTCAATTTTTATACTCACTGTCTGGAGATAGTGTCAGATCCCACAGATTAAGAGCTCAGTTTCACCAGACTGCCCCCACCCCCACGACACACACACACACACACACACACACACACACACCAGGTACTAATCATAAGTCCCAGGTTGTTACCTGTACTTTGGACCAACAGGTTTCCACAACCCCTTCCTTGGGTTTAATAACTTGCTAGAATGGCTCAAGGAAACAGAACTCAAGGAAACACGTACTTACATTTACTGGTTTATTATGAAAGGATATGATAAAGGATACAGATGAAAATTTACATAGGGCAAGGTGTGTGGGAAGGGACGTGAAGCTTCCATGCTTGCTCAGAGCAAGCTACTCTCCCAGCACTATCATGTGTTGACCAACTAGGAAATCCCCTGAACCTTATACCTTTGGGATTTTTATGGAGGCTTTATCACATAGGCATGATCAATAATTAACTCAATTTCAGCCCCTCTTCCCTTTCTGGAGAATAGACAATGGGGCTGAAAGTTCTATTAAAAAAAATAAATAGATAACTTCAACCAGATTGGAATAGGGAGGACCTATAAGAGGCGCTTTCATGCTTACATCAATGGCGAAGACCTCTTAATGTCCTTTTCCCATCTATAAAAGAACTTCCTCCTTATCCGTGCTGGTGAACTTACATATGACTTGCCATGGCTTCATGTTCTGGATTGCAATTCTCCCCTCACCCCCAAATAAACCCTTTTTGTTGGAGGAACATGTAGCTGACTTTTTGCTTAAGGTCAACAGTTCCAAGCTTCTGATTATGGCTTGGTCTTTCTGGTGACCGGCCTCCATCTAGGAGCCTACCAAGAGTCACCACATTAGAGCAAAGACATTGCTACACCCAGGAAATTTCAAATTATTTAGAAACTCTGTGTCAGGAACTGAGGTCAAAGACCAAATTTTAGAACAAAGATGCTCTTAGTGCTATTATCACTTAGAAAATTAGACAGGTTTTAGCTGTGTGCCAGAAACCACAGGCAGAGACCAATATATATTTTCTATTGTCTCACAAGAACCTTGGTCTTTACCACACTAATTAGTAAACATATGAAGGAAATCTTGTAATTAAGCTCACAGAAAGAATAACTTAATTTTAAAAGATCTTTGCTCTAGCTCCTTCTTTGTTTATATTATTTTGTGGTCACCAGGATATAAATATTCTCTAACTCTCTTTTCCTCATCTTGTTAAGAAGAGCATTTTCAACACAGTAATTTATTTCTCCAAAGCCCTTTGTTACCTAAAATTATAATTCTATAACTAAGATACATTGAAATAATTTTGACTTCCACAAAATCTAACCCTACCTCATCAATCCAAATCTTGCCCTTTATTTGCCCAGTGTGTTTCTGTTTCTTCACACCAAAACCAGGCATCTCCTTCACCTCACAACACTTTCTTCACATTTTACTTAGCTAGATAGAATAAATTAGAAATGATTTTTATAATACAAGAACAAACTTTCCACCGAAAAAGAAAAAAAATAATGAATATGCTTCTCTGTAGGCCTTTGTATTGTATAGTGCAAGATGATGTTTCTTTCATATTAACTCCACTGAAATGCCTTTCATAGGACAATACTCACCAAAACAAAATCCACGACATAAAATAAACAAATTCAAGGTCAACAAAGAACCAAATATTTCAGTATAAATGAAAAGAGCTTCCCCATCTCCAAAGAAATATTAGAATCTAAAACGCATTAAGGGTTACAAATATAATTCAAGGAAGAACAGAAATCTAGGATTCATAACATAAAAGAAAAAGGATTTAAAATTTTTTCAACATAATTGTAAACATCATACAGTAACCTTTTATATTTGTGTATTTCTATTGTTAACAGAACATTTTAATACAGAATATCTCATTTGCTTGTCACGGCAGTCCTCTCAGATAAGCTCACTTCCACAGAGAGGAAATTGATGCCCAAAGTGGTTGATTGACACACTTTTCTTTTATTTAGCTGCTTAGTGGCAGTGCCAGGACTAGATGTTGAGCCTCTGAAAACTGATCAGAGTTCTTAGCAAAGTCCACACCACACAGTTGGAAGCAGAAAAAAAAAGAAAAATTGGAACAGATTCACAAAGCAGTAAATCAACAGACATATTGAAAAATAAAAGAGTACTACTTAGTCTTATCACAATAAGTCAAGAAGATACAATTAACTTCGAAAATAGAGTATATAAATTCAAAGTCCTAAACAAAGAGATTTATGAGTAAACATATTAGACAGGCAGCTGAAAAGTACAAATTAAGGATATGAGAGAAGAAAATTTCCTGGAATTGGAAAAAGAACGCAGCCTAGAAAAGGCCCTCTTCAAGAATGAAAAGCCAAAGAAAGATATATACTTGTGTCGAATGAAAAATAATATCGACTAGGTGTTTCACCATCAAAAGAGATTTATTTGGGGAAAAGAAAGGGTTGCAGCCCAGTGCATGCACACATGGCAAGCCACACGCAGACTCTGGCCAAAATGGAGGGGTATTTATATAAGGGAAAAGGAAGTTAATAGAAGGGTAAGTTAGAATCATAAAGCTTTATTATAAACATGGAGTTCTTGTAGGATTCTCGTGATTATGTAGAGTGAGAGAACTGCCATATGCCCCAACTCTTCCCATAGACCCTCTTGACTTATTATGTTTGCTTTAAGTTCCAGTTAGTCTTTATCACTTGTAAATTACTTAAACTTTAAAAGTAAGAAAAGGCTACTTCAAGCAGGAAGAAATTGAACAATAATTACATGAATTAGAACAACTTTTTATTTTGTTGCCTTAGATTGTCCACCAAGAGCCGAGTTTTTAAATATACTTAAAGTGAATTTCAATTAAAAAATCGAGTGACCTATGCTTTTAGCTACAAAACTCAATGTTTTCCCTGTTTCCAGTCCCAGAGGAAAAGTACACTAGGATGAGCCAAGAAAAAGTGGCTTCCCCAGTGACACACAATTGAGACGAGGTGCTAAGGCATGTGTTTCTTCTAGATTGACTCTTTGAATCTCTTTTCTCCAATCCTTCTTCACTTTCCTACTAGGGAAATGGGACAATAAGAAGGGTTTGAAGATGAGAAGAGCATGGAGCTGGCTCTCCCTTGGGAGAGGCCCTTCCAGCTTTTAAGCCTCATGGGGCCATAATAGGATCCAAGAGAAAGGAGCTTTGGAGTGGAAGACTTGGGCCATTTGGGCTCTTGGCTTCAAGGAAAAAACCTCCCTTCCTTGGGTTCATCTTTCCACCACATTCTCTTATTACATTGTACAAAGACCCAAAAGACTAATATTATACAGGTAAGGGCCAGAGAATTGGGAAGCCACACAGCCAAGAAATAATTAGAAGTGAGACCAATTCATTTTCTTGGATTGTTCTTTGCTGCCAGACAATCCAAGGACTTTGAATCACCACTATTTTTTCATCAGTAATTAATATAAGGCCAACACATTAATAAGAAAAAATTGGTGTGCAAATCATATTGAAAGATGATAAAAATTCAAGATGTAAATATACCAAAATTTTGGAAATAAAAACAAGAAAGCAACAAAACTAGTTTTAGACTATCAAGAGGTGGCATCACTTAGTACTGACCTAGCGTTGGTAGATCTGGTTTTAGTCTGGATCCCAGAACTAACATGCTGGTTGGGTAAACTTAGACGAATCACTTAAACTCTCAGAGTCTTGGTTTTTTATATTTAAAATTAGGATGTTAATTCCTGCCTTGCCACTTTCCAGGGTTAAATAAGAAAATACCAAAATTATATTGAAAAAGTTATATTATAGCTTTAAAATAAAAATAGGAGGACAATACATAAATAGCATAAACTGTGGAGGCAAA
Organism: Pteropus alecto; assembly: GCF_000325575.1. Classification (NCBI taxonomy): domain Eukaryota; kingdom Metazoa; phylum Chordata; class Mammalia; order Chiroptera; family Pteropodidae; genus Pteropus; species Pteropus alecto. The sequence goes on from NW_006431048.1 coordinate 2,451,262, forward strand.
GATAAATACATTTGACTACATTAACATTTTAAAAATTGGGGTTCAGTGTTACTATTAAACATATGCATCTCATTTTGCTTTCTCTCCAAACCCTAGGAAAACCACAGTAAGGGAATTTAAAAGGATTCATAAGTCCTTAAGAATAGGGAGAATAGGAGATGATAGCATTATAGAAACATTATAGAAGCTAGAAAACAAATCTGTAATAAAGACTACAGGAGCTCAACCTTAAGCTAGAAAGTGGAGAAAAAGCTGAGAACCAACCTTCTTGCCCCTTAAAAGTTTCAGGAACTGATGATATGGGTGCCTCTAGAGCTAAGAGTGAAGCAGTGAAGAAGGGCAGGTGCTAAATAAGGATAGGATGAAAACCACTTAAGAACAGTTAAATCCCTAGATACTTTACCTATCCTCCTGGCCTAGGATGACTGCCTCTCATCTACTGCAGTGGAAATCTGGAGGCTATCTTCATAAAAGTTAAAATAGGTACAGGTGAGGTCTTGGATACTATAGCAAAATAGGAGTCAGTGGCCAGATGTATTCCAAATACTAAATCTTCAGATGACCTTCCTCCAAAAGTCCCTTTTCCCATTTGGCTCCGAAAACAGAGTAGCCAGACTTTTATTCTCCAAACAAGAGACTGAGAATTTTTACTCTGGGCCTGTCCAGGTCAAGAGGAAACTTTACCTAAAGATACTGACAGCAGAGGTTCCCCAATACAGACCAGCAAAGCATATACAGTGAAGCTCAAAGTTGATTAACTCCATTCGCTACCTCAGGGCTTCCAATGGCTTTTTAGACACTTGAGGACAACGAAGTTTTATCAGACACTCAAGGAAAACCTCTAACTCAGAATATAAATCTTAAAGAAAAAAAAAACTCCTATTGAAAAGAAAATTCTATATAAATAAGAGACATTTAAGAAACAAACAAGGGTACTGAAATTAAAAAGTGTAATAGCAGAAATGAAAAAAAAAGATAGAAAATAAAATTGAGGAAATCTCAGAAAGTAGAGTAAAAACACACGAAAATGGAAAATAGAAGACAAAGATAAAATCAGAAGACCAGCCCAATGTTGGATTAATAGTAATTCCAGAAACAGAGATCAGAAAGCAGAGAAGAAATCATCAATGAAATTATTCAAGAAAACATCCCCAAACTAAAGGACATGAGTTTCCACATTGAAAGTCTGTACTAAGCACTCAGTACAATATGAAAAGATAGACCAGTCCCAAGGTATACCATGGGAAAATTTCAGAAATACTGAGGACAAATTTTTAGAGGAAAGAAAATAAAACACAAAGGATCAAGAATCAGAATGGTTTTAGATTTCTCAACATCAATACTGGAAGCTTAAAGACAATGGAGCAAATGCTTTCAGAATTTCATTTCTAATTATCAATATGGCAAGAGCTTTCTGATCATTGTAGACTACAATTTAGGAGAAAATACAAGTCTGTTGAATTAAGAGAAATTCTCCCATATTTGCACATGTGTTTGGATATGCATAGAATATCTCTGGAAGAATATACAAGAAGCAATAACTATCAGCATTACAAGTGCATGCTTTCTTTTTATTTTTTCAAAAGCAGAAAAGAAATTTTAGTTCTGTCTTTGATATGTGTTTGATGAAACCAGCACCATTCTAGAAAAAGAGACCTTTGTTTTAATGAAAATGATACATACTTATTATAAAAAGAAACAAACGAACAAAACCCAATGATACAGAAAGTGCAAAGACAAGTGAAAATCAGTCAAGTGCATGTTTTCTTGACCCAGCAATCCCACTGCTACTAACTTGTCATACAGATAAAAGTGAGGCATGATCTATGCACAAGGTTATTTATTGCAACATCATAGCATTTTTAAATTGTTTTCTCTGAAAACAAGAACTCTAAATGCCTAGACAGAGTACAAGGGAGACTTTTCACTTCATACTTTTTGAATTTTGAATTTCACAAATGTATTACCTATTTAAAAACAAACACTACCTCTTTAACTTTTAAACTTCTATATAATAGTTTTAAAAAGTAATAAATAAGGTTAAAAAAAAAAAACCTTGGAAGAATGTATATAATGAGAAAATATAAAGAACTTCTATGAAGCAACAGAAAAAGCAAGAATCCGCACAAAAATATGGGAAGACCATGAAAAGGCAATTCACAGAAGAGGAAACTGGAATAGCCAATAAATAGATTTTTTAAATGCTCAACATCATTAAAACAATAATGAAGTATTATTTCACATCTAACAGCTTGGGAAAATGTGATGTCTGACAATGTTAAGTATTGAGGATGTAGAAATCTAAATTAGAGCAATTATTTTGAAGAGTAAGTCAGGGTCTGCGGGTGTACTACAGATAAGGCATAACTAAAAACCTACCAAAAAAGTAAGAGGAAATATAAAAGAGATTATAAATTTAAGAACCATAAGTAAACTAATTTTCTCTCCCTACCCCTCAAAAAAAGTCTCAACTTGGGTTCAGTGTGCATTTTTGCCCTTGAGAGAACTTCTACTGCCCCTCTGCAGAAGGGGAGAGGCTGTTCATGTAATTTGAACCTACTCAAACTCTGGCAGTGTCATCCCCAAGAGTGGCCTCTGTCCACAATTAAAGGAGGCTCAGGTGCCTCTCACTGACTGGGAACATAGTGAGTGACAGTTACTTCAGTTTATTCCCCTCCCTCCATGGTATGAACACAAGCATGCCACCCCAAAAGGATGCTCTGTATGCTCTTTACTCCTGGCTCCTCAGAGAAGAAGTCACACTGTAGGAAAACAAGGAGACCACATGCCTCAAATACAACACATCCCTCAGGGCAATATGTACAGTTTCCTCAACCAGATTTTCATCAAATAAAGCCTGCAAAATACAGAAACCTTTCTCCCTTCCTTACGCTACCTCATTCTCCCTTCTCCCCAGGGCCCTTCCAACTTCTGCTCTTCCCAACTTTGAGTTTTCCCTCCTTTCCCAGACTATGGCCTTTTCCTCAGCAATTAGCAACTTTTAAAAAGTGATAAAACCCAAAGCCTGCAGGGCTTCAGGGAAGCAAATGTGCTCATGCATTAATGATAGCAATGTGAATGGAGCCAGTCTTTTGAAAGACAAAATGGTACCTTATTGAAAGAATCATAAATATGCCTAATCCCTGACCAAGTAATAGAATTTATCCTGAGGAAATAATGTTTAATAAAAAAACAAAGATATACATATATAATGTTTATTTTATGATAGTAAAACACTGGAAGAAAGCTAAGGTCTCAACGATACAGAAATATAGAAGCTAACTGTGGTATACCAAAATGATATATTATAGTGATAAACTAAAAATGATAAATACAAAGATGATACAGGAAATAGAAAACGTTTTGTTAAATCATGTTACATAAAAGGAACAATACCAAATTGTGTGTACATACCCATAATAACTGTAAAAGGATCAGGAATATATCGGGTACAGGAGGCAAGAGCACAGAGACAGAAAATGTTTCCAATTGGGTTAAGATCAACAGACTTGTAGTGAATTATTCTGTAAAGTTGTTAAAATTAGGTTTTTAAAAAATTTACTATTGCTGTAATTAGAGCAGGATTTTCTTTGCGGGGCATTGGACTGGCTTATAGAACTATGGTTATTTGCTGCCTTCTTAACCGAACAGATGGAAAGATGATAATGTTTCCATTTAGTTATATAAACCTTGTTGAAGCTATATTTTAGCAGAAAGAAAAATGTTCAGAGGTAAACGATGGTCAGAGTGGGTCACCCCACTCCAAGGGAATGTTCTGCAGGGGGGAAAACAGTTTCCTTCTACTCTTCTGGGTTTTTGGCTGAGACCTCTGTAATAAAAGACAGCTTAGCAAGAGAAACAAACACAAGTTTATTAACATATATGCCTCATGTGTATATGGGAAAGACCCAGGGAGAACGAATAGCTCCTGGAAGAGGCTTAGAATTCATACTTAAAAGATCCCTCCTTTGGGAGGAGGGACATAGGTCTCTTAGGGGAAACTAAATAATTATTAGGAAAGATGGGCCCTTAGAAGAATAAGATGGAAGGTTTGATAGTTTGTGACAAAGTTTGTCTGGGTGCTGTGTCGACTTCTAGTCTCTTCTCTTGTGACAAGTGTCAATCTTCCTTGGTTGATGAAACGTCCAGGAGGGGATTGATGACAACCGAGTTCCTTTCGGAGGATCTGCTTGTAGATAGATAGGGGAGTTCAGAAGAAGCCTCTCCCTGCATTTGCTGTTTTATAAATGCTTATGGCCCAAAATCATCAATACACCAAAGCAGCATATTTGGGGGTGGCATGTCCTGAACTCTTACAGTCATCTTTGGGTGGCATATTCTGTTACCCTTCAGTTCCAACTGAGAGCATTAGCAAAAAAGAATGCTTCCTAGTTAGTGAGCACAAAGGAACTGTTAGGTCCTAGCCAGAAAGTAATTTGAGAAGTGGGACTGAAGTGGATAGAACTGTGCCCCCACAAAAGATATGTTGAAGTCCTAACCCCATACCTGTGAATGCAACTTTGAGAAACAGGGTCTTTGTAGATGTAATCAGGCTAAGATGAACTCATACTGGATTGGAGTAAACCCTAATCTGATAACTGGTGTCCTTATAAGAAGATGGAAATTTGGACGCAGGCAGACACAAGGAAAACACTGTGTGACAATGGAGGCAGATATTGGAGTGATTGATACAGCTGCAAGCCAAGGACTGAGGGCAAGCACCAGAAGCTAGGAGAGAGGCAGGGGGTGGTTTCTCCCTCAAAGTCCCTAGTATGAACCAACGCAGCCAGCGCCTTGATTTCAGACTTCTGGCTTCTAGAACTGTGAGAGAATAAATTTCTGTTGTTTTAAGCTATCCAGATTGAGATACATGGTTACAGCAGCCCTAGGAAATTAATACAGGCACTAAATGTGTATAGCTTGGTAGAATTATTAATTAAAACCCAGACTGACTACTGACCACAGCTGACTACTAGTTTCCAAGGCAGTGGCATAATCCACAGTTCATTGTTTTTAGGAAAGCAAAACACCCTGTCATAGTCTAGGTCAGGGGTTGGTAAACTATGGCCTGCAGACCAAACCCAGACCCTGCCTGGACTCCAACAATGGTTTTTATGTTTTTAAATGATTGGGGGGGGGATCAAAAAAAGAATAATATTTTATGACATGTGAAAATTAAGTGAAATTCAAGTTTCTGTGTCCTTAGTAGAGTTTTATTGAAACCCAGTCATACTCACTTGTTTGCATATATTCTATGGCTGCATTAGGGTGAATATAAATTAAAAATTAAAAAATTAAAGTGTTTAGGGGTTAAAAAAAAATCTCCCCTCTACTCTCTACTTTCACTTTTGAAAACTTGCAATCGCTGATTATTTCTCTGCCTTTGAGATGTACATAAATCCTTTTGAAAGCTAAAGAAGTCTCTTGCCTGTTTTACAACCCAGGAATGTTTTCTCAAGGATCTAGAACCATCTTTTTGAAATATAATTATCAAGGATGAGGGTGCCCCACTTCCCAGTTTCCCCAAGAGGACAGCAGCCTAACTTCTGCTGGTATCTGGCTCCAAGTTATAACTACGAAGCTGTCATAGAGACGTGAGAAGTCGTATTTTTCTTTTGGATAAAGGCAATTAACTAACACAGGTGGACACCCCAATTACCAGGTGATTTTAGGATGAACTATGTGTGACAAATCATGTTGTCAAGTCCTCTTATTTGAGGTCTCATTAGTTATTTATCTTGAGAATATGTGTGAAATGGGTTTTTATCTTCCTGGCTACATAAAAGATGAGATTTCCTTTTGTCTTTGCAATGTTTTTAGTGAGTTGCCTTGTGATGAGCATCACACCGGGTTTAATGCCGGGTTTAATCAATAACAGAACTGTTTTCTTTCTCCTCTACTTTGTGGAGAGGTTTTCTGGGTTGGCAGATTTGTTTGTTTGTTTTTTTTTAATTATATTTCCCCAACGGTTGCCTTTGGTCTAAGGCAGAATCAAGTAGTTGCAACAGAGATCATATAAAGGGTCTAAAATATTTACTATTTGGCTCTTTATTAAAAAAAAAATAAAAGGTTGCTGCTGACTCCTCGTCTAGGTGACTAGGTGTGTAAGCAAGCTACCTGGAAGAGCTATAATAATAATTTAGTGAGAGGAAATTGAAGTTCGTATTGAGTTTGAAGTATGAAGTGAGAGGAATTTGGGGTTTGTGTGGGTGGCCTAAGAGAGGCAGTAGGGACCTGGGAACATGGGGAAAGTGTAGAGGAGGGTGTGGATCTTAGAGAAATGGGTTGCAAACCCATATATGTGGAGGGGCTGGAGATTAAAGTAAATGAGTGAAGTGGGCCAAATAGAAATTTTAGTGAACGGAAGTCAGGAGTCAGCTGGTGCTGGCTCTACTTGGTCACTGATGTGAGGAAGTAAACCAAGCAAGAGCTGGCAAACCGTACAATTGTTTTCTAAGAGAAGCTGGAAAGCTGAGGTTCAATATGAAAATTCACAGTTAAAATGTTAACTTCTAATTCACATTCAAAAAGCAGGTCTCCGGGCAGGCGTCAGTTTGGTGGCCACCAACTTTTAACCTCTGACCTAGAGAGTTAACCTCTCCATGTTACCAGGGAATGAAGAAATGATTCAGACAGGAAATGGCAGACAAATTTCTAAAAATACTTATGTACGACATTGACTTGAGAGTTGGTTCCTACACTGTGATACAATTAGTAGTAAACCTTCAGTGAATGTGTTAGTGATGATTCGAACGAAAGAAAAGAGGAGCAGGGTAGAAACAGAAGCCAAGAAGCGGATTTCGCCGTGGACTTTGTCTGGCTGGAAAAACGTAGTCTTATGAAAAGAGATATATTGGACAGGGCTCTGGACCTTCCTACAGTGCATTGGATGGGGACTTGAGTTATTTATTTGGATATCAGTGAAGAATAATCCAAAAAAGATAGAGAACTTGGGGACTTGGAATAATGAGTAGCATATAAGCCCTCAGTAAATTTTGGCTCTTGTGGCTAGCTATGGTTTTCTACAACACATGCAGAAACAGATCGTTTGGCCAGGATATAACACCTGCCAAGAAAGAAATAAAGGAAGTGCAACTGCTTTTCAACGGTTTTAAAACACATCTACAAAATCTTAAAAATTCCTCTCATGAAGAAGTGGAGTCTAATTCTCCTCTCCTTATATGTGGGCTGGCTTTAGTGACTTGCTTCAAGTGAATAAAATGCTGGAGAAGTGACACTGATAACTTCTGAGGGCTCAGTCATAAATCATGACAGCTCTGCATTCTCTGTCTCTGCCTCTCTGCCTCTCTGTCTCTCTGTCTCTCTGTCTCTACCTCTCTCTGTTTTTCCCTCTCTCTCTATGCCTTAGGAACTGAGCTGCTGTGTTAGAAGTCCAGCTACCCCGAAACTGCCATGCTAGAAGACCATGTGCTGAGCCCACATATTGACAGAGATGCCAGAGGAGCCCCAGCTGCTTAAGCCCCCTGCTGTTTGATTTGTCCCAGTCTAGGCACCAGACACATATGAATAAAATAGCCTTCAAGATGACTCCAGCCTCATCTACAGCCTGACTACAAACATTTGAGAGAACTTCAGGGAGATTACCTAGATAAGCATAGTCGACTCCCAGAATCTTGAGAGATAGTAGTAATAAGTGATTGTTGCTTTATGCTACTAAATTTTGGGAAAGGTTGTTAAGCAGCAAACAATAGCTGGAATAATGTACTCAGCTACCACTGCCAAGAATTTTTAAAAGTTATGTTCATTGGCTGATGTAAAAGGATAATAATTTATACAGATATTTCTTTATGTTTGTGTCTTTATTTCACTGACAGATAATGGGATTTAGAGAAGAAGTTGATATTTAAGATGGAGATTTTATACATATTAACTTGGGCATATGACTGACTTATGGAAACAGAATAATATGTAGAATAACTCACAAGATTATGCTTTCTCACTGATGATAAATGTAACACCCAAATACCCTGAATTTGAGACTGCAAGGCAGAAAGACACTGCTTATTTCTTCAGAAGGCGCTCTGGTTGGGCTGTGAAAGACACATGGATTGTGTAGATGGCACTTATTCCCAATCACTGATGCTTTAAAATGTCAGACCCAATTGTGTTATAGGCTGGCTTCTCCAGGGACAAGACTCTGACATGAAACGTAATGCGCATGATGTTTATTGGAGAGTGCCCTTGGGGACCCCTAACACAATGTTATTACTGTACATGTAATTAAATCATATTTCTGTCTGATAGTCTACATGTGTAAATTGTAGTTCTTGATTATACTTCTTCCTTAATGAAAGCCAGAAATAATCATACTTACTTATAAAATTAAGTGAATGAATGTTTTGTGGTTAATATAGAAGACAAAGAATAGATTTTTAAAGACTAACTATGGAAAGGGCTATATTCAGTATTAGCCATTTCTATAGAACTGATACAATCTGGGACCAAGAGTCTATAACTAAGAATTCCAGTATATTTTCTAAGAAGCCCCAGAGAGAAGTCTTCACCTCACTGCTCCTCATACCCCTTCTCCACCCTCCATCCCAGACAAAGGGTGGGATGAAGTTGAAGCAGTACTAAGTAGAAATATTATAACATTAGATATTTATATCTAAAAACTATAATAAAATAAAATAAATTATAACAACATAATTGAAACTTGAGTCAGGCATTATATAATGCTCTTTATATGTTTATCTTTTTATCTTATATAATCCTGAAAACAATCATTCCTGGTAAGTAATTTTACAGCTATTTTTTAAAGATAAGAAAACTAAGCTTTATAGATTTTGGTTAATTTGCCCAAGATCATGTAGCTAGTAAAATCCAGAATTACTCTTGAATCCAAGTCTGTCTGACCCAGACCTTAACCATCATATTACTCTAACTCCCAATACTCCCAATTTGGGACAACTGCAAAAGCTATCTTAGTCCAGAGTTCTTCATAGGCTCCTTTGAGGCTTCAGTTGCAATCGTATTGCGGGTCAGTCCCTCCCTGCACCCAGACCCGCCTTCTTTAATTCTTTACAGGGATATCTTCCTAGCTCCCTCCTGAATAAACCTCTGCACTCAACTCTCTGTCTCAGAGTTTGCTTCCAAGGGAGGCAATGAAGATATATCATTTTCATATTTCAATTTGCTTTTCTAAATAAAATTAAATATCAAACAACTATTATAAATTAATACATTTATAAATGATGGGAAATGAAATAACAATCTTGTCAACTTGTTCAGAAAAAAATGTTCTTTGTACTACTCTCACAACTTTTCTGTAAAAATTATTTCAAAGTAAAAATAATCTTTAAGATTAAAGATGTGTTCCAACTCAGAATGAGAACGTTCACCATCCACAAACTCTTGCAAATAAAATTGCGAAGAATAAGTATCTACTTTAGATACTTGAGAAGAAAATTGAATGAAGAAAGGAGAAGGTTTGAAAACCAAAGAAATTATTAAATATGTTGATAAGTCTAAACAAATATTGACCAGTTTTCAAAAGACTAAACTTTTAAAAAACAGCAATAGCAAAAGGATAGCAAGATAGAAATAAATTTTTCTTAGGTCTTATGTTGTTTGAGAAGATGTGTTGATTAACTTCAGACTTTCTTAAGTCTAAGATCTGTAAAAGTGTAGATATAGAATTTTTAAATTCAAATCAAACAGAAGGTGTAAGAGAGAATAAAGAAAAACTATTAACCTAAGAAAGGAGGAAAAATAAGCAAGTAAAAACATAGTTAATTTAAGAACTCACAAAATTAAATGGTGGGAATTAGTCCGACTATATTGGTCATTTATAATGTCTATATACTTATATTTACTAATTAAAAGAAATTATATTAAAAATAATCCAGCCATATTCTATTAACAGGAGACATAACTAAACTAAGGACTTAAAATGTTTGACAAAAAAGTGATGAAAAAGTTATTCATGTATATTATATAGAATGCTTTCAGCTGTAGGCAAATGAATGCCTAACTAAGAGGCCTAAACAACAAAAACAGACTCACCTAATAAGAAATCTGGAGGTAGGTGATTCTAGGACTGGTTACGCAGCTCAATGATGACGTCAAGGACCCAGGCTCTATCTATCTTTCCAATCTGCCATTCTCAGTGTTTCTTAGATATTGGTCTTCATGGTTACAAAATGGTTGCAGTATCTACCATCATCACATCCCACTTGATAACATTCCTCAAAAAGGGAGGGAAAAAGGATTTCTCCCTAAGTGTCTGTATTTATGGAGGAAGAAAGTATTTTCTAGGAGCAGATGGCAGACTTCCTTTTATATTTCTTTGCCTAGAACTAAATCACATGGCCATCCTTAAACCAAGCCCACCTGAAGAGAATGAGATGACTAAAACTGGCTTAGCCCGGCCATGATTCAAGAAAGGATCTAAAAGGACACCTAAGCACTTTAGCTGCTCAGATCTAAACAAAACTGAAATTCTCCTAACAAGGAAGGAGAGGCTGCTTTTGAGTAAGTAACCAATTTCCTCAAAGTGTCTATCATCTGTAGCAAGCACTAACCAAACTAAAGAGGTTATAGCAATATTAATTCAAGACAAACTGAACTTTAAGACAACAATAATTAATAAAGGAGAAGGAGTAGCACTAGCTAATGACAAAAAGGAACAATTCACTTGGATGATATAAAAATTATGAATCTTAACACAGCCTTAAATTAAGCAAAAGCAGGAAAAAAAAAGATATGCAAGAAAGTGGTAAAATTACAGTAGTTCCCCTTTATCCATGGTTTTTCTTTCCAAAGTAAATTTCAGTTACCTGTGGTCAACCATCGACATCATCATGGCTCGATAATCCAGGATCACCAGAAGCCGATGATTTTCCTTCTGATGTATCATCAGGAGATTGATAGTAGGCTAAAGCTATATCACAATGCCTACATCATTCACCTCACTGTATCTCATCACGTAGGTATTTTATCATCTCATCTCATCACAAGAAGAAGGGTGAGTACAGTGCAATAAGATAGTTTGAGACAGAGAGATCACATTCACATAACCTTTATTACAGTATATTATATTCTATTTTATTATTAGTTATTATTGTTAATCTCTTATTGTATCTAGTTTATAAATTAAAGTTTATCTTGGGTATGTATATATAGGAAAAACACAGTATATATAGGGTTCTGTACTATTTGCAGTTTCAGGCATCTACTGGGAGGTCTTGGAATGTATCCCCAAAGGATAAGGGGGACTATTGTACAAAGAGAAATTAAATCTCCCACCACATACGAGAGGCTCTATTTATCCACACCCTCACTACTGTGACTTTGTTATTTGGACTACCTAAATATGATATAATTAACTCAGCCTGGGGGTAGACCTGGACTCAAATGTAGGAGACAGAAATATTCTCTGCCATGAGGAAACTATAGGTAGAAAATATGAGGCAAAGGCATAGCCAGCGAGGGACACTGCTGTGACCTGTCAACAGATCCAGAAGCTGGGGAATGGGTTTATTACCCTGAAGAAGGGATCTGAGCAGAGCCTCACTATGCAAGAATAGCATAGTGTTAGTGTTGAGATCTAGAGCAAGAATGCCTGGGTTTGTAACCCGTCTTGACCATTCACTAGTTGTGTGATCTTCAGCAAGATATTTAACCATTTTGTGCCTCAGTTTCCTCAGTAAAATGGAGTTAATATTAATTTTCTTATGTTTTTCATGAGTATTAATTATTACACTTTAGGGTTGTTTTTTTCCCCCCTACATTTGTCCTTGTTTTATGATTTTCAAGGACATTTACTTCTTTCAGGGTAGATTTCTCCAAAGTAATGAATAGATCTTAGTCTTGGTGACTAATTGGCTGTAGGAATGAAGGAAAGCAATAAACTTTAAAACCTATTTGACTGGGAGAATATTAGTACAACAATTGCACTAAGGTGTGTCGGGGAGTGTACTGACTGCTCTATCTGATAATATTACCTCTGTTGATGGAAGAGTATAACTTTGTGCTGGAGCTGGCTCACACTGGCTCACCAGAGATGGTAGTTAAATTTTCAGAAATTTTGTAAGCCAATTATTAATCACCATTATTTAGAATTACTTTATATAAATTTATAACAAGATAGATTATATTTTTAAAAAATAAATACTGAAAATTCATCACTTCCTAATTACTACATTTTACTATTATCTATACTCTTGAGTTATTAATGTCTATTGTATTTGTTTGGAAGGAGTATTATGTAAGGGTGTGCTACTGGTCTGCATTCAGTGATATCACATTGGGAACTTAAAATCCCCCATGGTGGGAATATTTACACCATAAAACTGGCAAAACACTACAAATCAGGGCTTGATTTAGTGTTCTGTTGATTGTCTAGACTTAAGAAAGTGATGGACAATTTGTTAATAAGGCAGATTAAATTTAAAAGTGTGTTGTGTCCGTAGCCATTACATTGTAAAAAGCACAAACAATTGCAGAAATATTCTTCTGGTATGCGAAAACCATCTTCTAATTCAGCAGAAGAGCTCATATCACTGACAAATAAGAGAAGCTCTGACATATGTCTTTATTGTCTCATTTTCATTTCACTTATTAATGTAATCAAAATTATCAATGAACATTTATGTCAGAATGACACTCAGTTATTAATCGCAACCATAGGTTGGCTACAAATGTGAGTTGGGCAAAAGTCTTTGAAACATTTTGTGAGAATCAATTGACTATTTGAAATTTACAATAAAGAGTATTGTATAGTTTATTATTTGTAAATTATGTTCTTTATATCCATATTTATGTAAATTACGTTCTTTATGTCCAATTTATAATGAACGAAGACATATATGAAAACTTTTAATTCCAAAGAGGTGGTTGTTCAGTATTTAATAGCACATCACTCACTGGTGGAGCTTATGCAGGGCATAGTATGAAAATGAAATATTGTATGTTTTTCTTTTTTAATATTATGTAGATTGTATGCTGAGAGTTAGTGCTTGTCTTGAGACATATGCATGTGTGTCTGATTTAATGGTTACCTATTGGATGACCAGGAAGGATCTTTACTCTGCTTTACTCTTCATCTCACGCAAACCTGGAAAGATCCAGTCTATTCTGGACTCTTCTACAAAATCCTCCCTCTAATTCCCACCCGATGGTAATATTAGTAAACCTAAATGACTCCTATTTGGGAAAATGTACCATTAGGGATTGCAGTACCAGCAGAGTGAGAGGTATTCGAGACTTTTCTCTGTGGAGGTTTGAAGATGAAACTCCCAAAAGGGACCTGAGCACAGGGGACAAGGGTATGTTCATCAGGTGACTTCCTCTGAGGACTGAACTTGGAGTGGTAACAGATAGGGTGGGTGGCTTGCCCCACTTCTTCTGAAATCACATCCTATTTTTGAGGGGAGGAATGTGGAGATTTTGTAGAGAAGTTTGTAGAAAATCTTGTAAGAAGCTGAAAGGAGCCCGATGCTAGAAGTTTGCATAGAAGTCTCTTGAGAAGCTGAAAGGGGAAATTTAGATGAAGCAGAGAAAGGGAAGTGCAGCCCCCAAAACACAGATGTGGGTTGTTATATTAAGATCAGCTGTGCCTACGAGGTGGCAAGAGAGCCTAGAAAAAGACATGTGAACATGGCCACTTCCATGCTGAAGAGCCACCATCCCCAGGCCCAGAGAGGACACTTGCTTCCTTAGAAGAAAATAAGATACAGGAGGTAGACACCCATTGGAATAGAGAATTGAGAGAGAATAAGCACACTGTGGAAGAGGGGAGGGTACATGTTCAACAATGAATAGGATAAAAACAACTTAGAAGACAAAGGACTTTGGGGGCTGATGATGGTCAACAATTTGCTTCCTGTAGAACTTTCTTTCCTTGGCTTTCAAGACCTGCCATCCTGATCCTCTGATAGCTTTCTTCCAGTCCACTCAGGGATGATGAGCAGACCTTGAGTGGCAAGGCACACTGCTGATAATTAAATAAATCCTTGAAAGAAAAACAGAAATGGCCAGCTAAGACTTTTATAAAGAAAGGGTTTCCGTTTTACCAATTTTATTTCTTGTAAAATGATGATGTGAAGAAAAAGATAAACTGTTTGCCCAGTTCTGGACTCCCAAACTCTGGAGAGAGACGGATGCTGATTTTAGTTGTGTTTCGGGGTGGGATACCTTTTGGGGAAACAGTCACTCCCGTGTGGCTGAGAGCTATGACTGGCCCTTCTGTGTCCTCCCCGCCAGGGACCACGGTGGTTTGAATGATGAGCGCCACCTGCAGGTAGAAAACTAGAGACAGGAGAAAGTATCTGAATACTGTTTTAGCATCATTAGGCCCACTAAACTCTCTTTGTCCCATCTCTGGTTTGTTTCATCCTTAAATTTAGTTTCATTGTCATTAAGAGACAACATGTCAGGTCCAGTTCTGCAGGGGTAAGCAGCTCTAATTTTGGCAGAGTCTAAGAGACCTGACCACCTCCTTCTCAGAGAAAACAGAGTCCATCTGTGGAGAACTCCATACTCTCTCATCAAGTCATTCAGAATTACCACTTCTGTACTCCATCTCTGCCTTGTTCTGGGTTCAGTGGGAAAAGTGTCCCCCTCCTAAGATTAATGCCTCTAGGATCTCCTCCACCTTCTCCCACAACCTGTGTCTTCAACCTTCTCTTTACTTCTTCCTATCATTATTTAAACATGCCTAAGACTCTTCTATCTTAAAAATATTTAAAAAGCCAGAAAAGAAGCATAACAACTGTCTGATCCTATAATCCAATAAGTTGCCGCCTAAATCTTTCTTCCTCTTCACAGTCACACTTCTGCAAAGAGCTGACTGTGCTTGCTGCGTCCACTTCCTTCCCTTTCTTTCAGTCTTCTGTCCATTGCCATCTCGGTCTCATGCCCCCTCACTAGGAGACAGTGCCATGTCCCCCAGCAGTCCCAGAGATACTTCTCTCACCTGATGTATTAGTAGTGTTTAAATGATAATCTCTCCTTCTCACTGGAAATACTCTTTTATTATGGGTCAAGGATACACATATTCCTAGCCTCTCTCCTACATTTCTGGCTTCCCTTTGGTGCTCCCATCTGGTGGATGTCACTATTATGTAGCCTGATTCTCAGGCCATCTGTAGATGACCATGGAGTCATCTTTGAGCATCTTCTCTCGCTTGCCACATCCTTCAGCAAATCCTGCAGTTGTGCCTTCAATATCGGTTTGGAATCCCACTCTTTCTCAGGTCCTCTTCTGCCAGCACCCTGATCTCAGCCACCCTTATCTCTCACTTGGGACACTACAGCAGCCACTTGGCAATCTCCCTACCTCTCTATTCTAGCTACCACACAACAGCCAGAGTGATTCTCCACAAATAAATCACATTATCGACTCTCCTCTTCTCAGTTCTCCAAGGTTATCCCTCATCCTCCTTAGGCTTCAGGTTATATGTCACCTCCCTATAAACTCTCCTTGAGCTTCTCCTAATTTGTTTCAGAAGCCCTTATTCCAGTGTGTCATAACTCGTCTGTGTCCCACAGCTTCCTGAGCTCAGGGAGGGCAGGAACTGTGTCTGTCTGTTGTATCCATCCTGAGTGCATGGCACCTAGTAAATATTCCGTAAAAAACTGATGTACTGTTCCCCACCCCACACCACCCCCTATTTCTAGACATATAATATTAACATATCAGGGAACAAACTGCAAACGAAGGAAAGCAAGGTAAAATTCTGACAACTAACTGATTGTTGAAAGAAGTTCCCAAATGGGCCCCAAACAGTCTAAAGACAGTTCGATGAGCCTTTATATTTTCTTGTAAAATGTCGCCCTGTGGCAAAAATAAAACCTTGTGCTTTTACGGGATCTGATGACCCAAAGCTGCTGATTTCACCTGTGGCTCTGTCAGTGGCCCATAAGCCCTGAGCTTAGTTAGAAACCGGTGCAAACAAACAGACAGAGAGGCCAGATGTCTGGCGTGCGGATGGCCAGCCTTCGCTATGGGCTCCAGATGATGGGGAAGATTAGAGGTTGACTAATCAAATCCTGGCCTGCTGTTTACAGTCAAAGGTAGCATAGTGGCAGGGAGGAGTTTTCCCGGAAACGAAAGCGAAAGAGTCAAAGTTAACAGCTCGGATTTGCGGAGGGACTGGCAGTCCAGGCGGGACGAGCAGAGCTGAGGATGGCTGCGCCCGGCTTCTTCCCGCTGCTGGTCGAGGGGTCCTGGGGCTCCGACCCCCCGAAGAACTTGAGCGCCAAGTTGCAGATGTACTTCCAGAGCCCAAAGAGATCGGGCGGCGGGGAGTGCGACGTTCGCCAGGTGTCCGGGAACCCGGCCCATTTCCTGGTGCTCTTCCGGGAGAACGGTGAGGGGCATCCGGGGCGGGGGTGAGAGTGGGGACAACCCGCTCTTTCCCCAGGGGAAACTTGGAACTGGGGCACGCAGAGGGAGAATCCGCCCGGCTCCAGCAGCAGTTGGGGGGAGAGAAGGGCGTGTTGCAGAATGGACACAGAGTGCGGGGCACGGGGGGAGCATCGCGGAGCGTCGCGGTCCCTCTCCCCTGCGCTTCCGAGCCCTCTCAGGTGCTGCCTGCAGGTAGCGGCAGAACCCGGCACGGCAGAACGGAAAGGCGCTGACTGATAGCAAGTTCACTCACCTTTTTACAAGGCTGCGTAGTGTGTTAATGGCAGAGTTGCCATTCCATTTTTTTGTCTTCTACCTGTAAAAGCAGCAGTTTTAGAGTTCTAAATGTTTATGAGAACACGATTTTAAGGGAAGAGAAAGTTTCCAGAACAGTCACATCCTAACTGACTCCTGAGGGTGAATTCCGCACCTAATAGGGAAGATACCCGGTAGGGCTCTTCAGATGCGGGTATGCTGCATGATTAAGTGCTGGGGGCAGGAAAGCACAAGGCATCTTCAGGGACCAGGCAGGGTGGTTTGACTAGCTGGTGATCTAGAACATGTGGGCTCTGGGAAATTTTATAAGGTTACAAGGGGAGTCTCTTATATTTTAAAATTTGTAGGCTTTCTGTTATTAAACCTCCTTTTCTTGTGAAGAGGTGAGGAAGAAAGTTGGGTTGAGATGATAGAGGGTCTTGTGTGACATAATAAGAAGTTTGAACTTTACCCCACAAGTAGTTAGGGGAGAAACATGTCCAAATGTACTTTGGGGAGATTAATTTGGTTGAAAATAAGTACATTGATTTCTGTCAGGAGAGACTATGAAAATGAGACTTTTAAAGAGATCCACGCAGCGTTCTAAGTGAGGACAAGTGAGTCCTTTCACAATGAAAGTCAGTGTGGGGATAGAAGATATACCTATTTGTGTACTGTTCTGGATTTGGTAACTGGTTCTATGGGAATGACCTATGCTCCATTTGAGACGGAGGGAAGGGAAAACCTCTTCTATTTCTGTTAATTTTTAGGTGGTGAAGGAAAGGGGTTAAACAATGTAAGGAATCATGGGGATTTCCCTGGGAGTCATGGAGATTCCCAGTGGTTCTGGGGTCACCTGGGAGAGAGGCAGAGACACTACCTAAAATCACATTGTCTGCATGAAATAGAGTTATTGGAGAGGGAAGACAGTGTGCTGTTGATCCACACACAGTTTTGAAGTCTGCTGCTACCTCTTCCCTCAGTTTCAAGGTTGTCCTCAGACGGGGTTGAATGTGTTTGGGAGTTTCCCAAGTTTCAAGAGGGAATTTCCCTTCCCACAGCCAGTTAGCTGAGCAACGGCATTCTCCCCTTGTCCAGCTTGTTGTTGCCATTTAAGAAAGGGAGAAGACAAATACCTGCCAAATATCTGCTTGCTTAAGACACCCACCTGGCTCTGTGCTGGAAGACCTGCTGCTCCCAGAGCGTGCACTTTCTCCACTGGAATCTCATAGGAAAGGATGTAGACAACCCATGATCCTGCCTGTCACTGGATTTGGAGAAGCTTTTGGGCCAGAGGAGAAGCAAGGAGGCTTCCAAGGCCCTGAAAGCAATCGAGGTACTCTAGGCATGGATCTAGAAAGGAAAGATGAAACCCAGAGCGGAGAGGGGTGCACAGTGAAGGAAGTGAAGTGGACGGGGACAGGAGACTTGCTTGGCTCAGAGTCTTTATAAAAACAAAGTACCAAGTTTTCTAAAGATTAATCTCGCCAAGGAATGCGCAGAAGGGAAGCTGTACAGTGTTAAGTTATTTCCTCAAGGGATGTTACTACTTTAATTCCAGAAGGGAAGCTGTGCAATGTTAAGTCATTTCCTCAAGGGGTGTTACTACTTTAATACCAACTGTTAACATCAGCATAGGCCCGGCACTTAGGGACCCTTCTTTCTTCTTCAGCATCCCATTATCCTTAGGAGTAGTTCTCAAATTGGGGCCGCAAACTCCCTGCATCCTGACTCATAAAAGGTTAAACAGACACAGCCCCAGCTTGGTCACTTAGACTCAGCAACCCTGAGTGTGGCTGGGTGGGAATCTGCACGTTGAACCAGCACCCCAGGTGGCCCTGGTGTGCTGAAGTTTGGGAATCTCTGTTGTTTGTTGATGACCCTGAATGAACAAAAAGGGAAACAATTATAGAAAATACAAACAGCCTAAAAATACAACCAGCACAATATATAATTTTGTGATGATAACATGATTCCGTTCTAGCCCTCAAAGCAGAACAGTCTCCTGCCAGGCTAATTCCTTCGCATCTCCCAGCCCATTACCCCCTTCCCCTACCCCCAGGCTGCTCCAATGGCCCCTTCATCCCCTTCATGTTACCCTCAGCACGGACATCTCAGACTTACTGCAGCTCAAGACCTTTTATGATCAAAGTTCCTGAGGGAGTGGAAAGTCCCTATTCAGTTTCAGTTTCCTACCAGAACAACCACTTTCTCAGCAAGCTGTCAGTAATTTGCTAACAATGAATGACCTGCCTTAGCAGTCCTAGGGCAGGAGTTCTTCTGCAGAAATACCCTCTCTCCACACCAGGAAGTGGCTTCAGCAGGTACAGGCCATAATATAACACGATTTAGTCATATAATTCACATGATAAGAACAAGCCCATCAGGATTTCTCTGTAGAAACTACTGTATAGCATACAGGAACTATTTAGAAGCTATATTTTACTTTTATGTAGTTTATCAAATTTCTGAAAAGTTTAGTATAAACTGACTCAGAAGATTTTAAACCCCATTCCTGATGTGTACATTTACTCCCTTTCTGGTCATAATTTGGCTCCTGATTATTGTCCACCTCTTTTCGGTAAGGGATCCCATCTTCTCTTTAAATAAAAGTAAATGTGGCTGGTCTGAGGTTGGTGCAGATGGGAGACGGTCCACATGGATCAGGGTGGCTGGACATCAGAGTGGAACCTCTTTTTCCTGCCAGATTCACATTCTTCTTCTTGGGGAGCACTTACTGATATTGCTACCATCTGCTTTCTTGAAGAAGTGGTACCTATACATATTGCACACAGAACAGACTGGCACACTTAGATACCTGGATAGGATTCTATGGAAGTCTGGGGAATAATAAAAGGAATTCATCACAGAAGTCCATGAGTCTGGACAACTTGGCTTACAAAACTTAGCTTCCTCTCTGGCTTCAGGGGTCTTATCCTGTCCTCGCTCTAGCTTAAGGCAGCCCCTTAGGAGTACATGTGAAAATATCCGCCCTCCCATAAAGGGTGAAATTAAGAGTCTGGCATTTCTTCTCATATTGTTTCCGAGGTGTGTTTCATCCAGTTGGCATCTAGATGAGGCCTCACTTCCCTCACCCCTTCATAAATAGTTGAGGTGGAAAAGCTATTCAAGCTCCTTTTTTTGAAAGATTGCTACCTATATCCTCGGCCTCATCAGGCCAACATTATCAGAATACACTATGGCAGAGCTGTGCCTGTGAACTGTATGGCACTTTCAAAGGTTCCCTTCACCCTTCCTGAGCACACCTTCTCGTCTAAACTCACACATTCTCTGTTGTTCTTTTTTCCCCTTTCTCTCTCTGGTTGGTCTTTCTTATAATTATAACTTAATTTGCATAGCTTTTGTGGGGGTTACAAAATTCATTCACAGACACTGGTTTGAGTGAGGAAAGAGACTTAAGAGAAGTTAAGATATTTCCTGAATATCTCTCATCTAGTTCATGGCAGAGTTGGAATTTGAATCCAGGTTTTTGAACACTTGTGTCCACTGTTTGTTTTTTCACTACAGCCCAACTTCCTGATGTGTTAATTTTTTAAAAAATCTCTCCTATCCCTTCTTGTCTACTCCTTTTACTAATGAATGTGAATCTCTTCTCTTCACAGGTCAAAGAATTGATTGAAACAATTCTTTTTAACAATTCTTTTTAACTAGGTTTCTGGCCTTCTGCTCCTGGTCACCTATGTTACCTTCCTAAAAGATGGCTTTTATTATGCTATGCCCCAGCACCCAGTCTTCATTGGCTCACCATGAGGGATGCTTTAATTGCTTCCCTTTACTGTGAATAAATATTGCTTCCTTTCTGAGTGCCCACTGAGCATCAGGTACCGTATTAAATTTTTCAATTTACTCCACCTAACACCTACATAAGACGGTCTTCATTAATTACTTATTAATATACAAGAAGACCGAGGTTTTTGAACATGCTTAAGGTAAAAAAAATAAATAAATAAGTTTAAAGATGGAATTCAAATCCAATTCTGCTTGTCAAACTTTTCCTCTTTTTGCCGCACAAGAATTCTCTTGGGAAACTGACCAAGCCATTGATTGATGATGAAAAAGCCTATGGAAATCATGGAATAATTTTTGTGAATAAAGATTTCTTAACAGTTGGCTTTTTTATATATATATTTATTTCAGTTCGGCAGAAAGTTCTGGAGAGAGAGAACCACGAGTTAGTATTACCAGGAAAAGGAACATTCAAGTTAACTCTCCAGTTGCCCACAGATGATGTCCATGATGCCTCTGAGGGGAAAAGTCCAACAAAAGTAAGTAAAGGAGTGAGTAAAAGGGAAGTAGGGTGTTTTCTCAAGGTGTGTGGGATGGGAAGCACAATGAGGACAATCTAGTGGAGTGAGAAAAGCCACTTACAGTTGTGGAGGAAGTGAGAGTGGTGGTAGAGTAGGTGTGGAATAGTAGGTGGCAGTTTTGTTTGACTTAGACACTTGCAAAAGTCAGAGTTTGGGAATTATAATAAGAGTGGTTTGAGATGTAAAATTTGAGGTCTGTTGATCCTGGGTGCTCTTAACCTGGAACTTGCTGTACTTGTTTTATTTCTACATTGTTTTGAGGGGGCAGTGATCTATATCGCATGGACTAAGTATTTCCTCAGTGTAAAATGGTATAGTAATAGCATCTCTCTCATTCGATTGTTGGAATGCTGTGAGAATTAGATGAGGCAGCCTTTGTAAAGCAAATGGCAAGGGGTTATTCATAGGAAACACTCAATAAATGTTAAATGAGAAAAAAAAAATGTAAGTCTTACCCCATACCCCAGACACTTGGTGTTCATTGGAGTTTCTATTATTTGCAAGTCACTTTTATCAATGGTTTTTGTGCTGAGTGAGTGGATGTGCCACTACACATGAGGTTCATTCAACAGCATCATTGCCAGAGCTTTTCATTATAGTTTCTATAGACCCTACATCTCCAGCCTGGTCCCAGGCACATTTTCTTAATGTAAAGAATTTATTAGTAATTTATTAATGCTATTTTATTCTTTGGATTTCAGGAATCTAAGACCAAAGAAAATGCCAAAGAACCAGGTAAGGTCTCAGTTGAGATGACTGGCCTTCGCCAGGCAGTTTTGCTTTTATTAAAGATGGCACATGTAGACATCATCCTTATCTTCTTGACTTCACAAGGCAGGGAATGCTCAGCTTGGAGATGCCTTGGACTGCATCATGTACATACTCTCAGAGAGCTTTGCAGAGGACAAACACTGGGAATGCCCCTTTACTATAAGGGTTCAGATCAAAAGGATGGGAACAGCAACCTCTGTGGGGACTGGGAGACGCCCTGTAATTGAGACGTGCCTAGAAGGCGGTGATGAACTGACCTTTAGAGCCCACCTGTGCCCAACCTGCCATCAAGAAACAAGGGCATGACATGTCAGTGGATGCTGTGTGTGGCTAAGTCAGTTTCTGAGCACTGGGTGTGGAAAGTGCTGTCCTCTGGAGCCCAACAGGAAGGTGTAGGTCCTTTGGATGAAAACTTCTGAGTGCTGGGTGCGGGATGTGGGTGCTGCCCTCCAGATCAGCAGCAGCTCTTCTCATCCCATCTGCTGAGAGAAACAGCCTGAAATCTAGTAGCTTTTGTGAACTCTGCTGCTTAACTAATGTCTGGATGTTGGCCTGTAGTACCACCTGACATTTACTAAAGAAGAGACTAGTTTTCCTGACTAAGCATGCTCTTCTTATAAAGGGAAGGAAATGATGAACTGTGTTGAATGGCTGAGCAAGAGAGATAAAGTGATACATATATCCAGATCTGAGGGAAAAGGAATTCCAAAAAAATGTGTAAATGTTGTCCTCTAAAGCTGAAATTGTCTTGAGAACATGTTTAAATTTTTGCAATTTTTTATTTTCGAAAATAAAAAATTTTGACACTAGGAAGAGAACTGCCTTTACTTGGTAAAACGACTGTTAATGATATGAATATAGATAGTTTTTACCTAACATGAATGTACTGTTAAACTGTAGAATCTAGTATGCATGGTTTTCTTAAGAAGCTCATGATTCTTATAAGATGGGATTTTTAGGGGGTCTCTTTAGAATAATTCATGTTTACCATTCTTCAGATATTGAACTGGCTCACTCAGCTCTCGATGTTCATTGTGACCCCTTAAATTCTTATCTATTTCTTAGAAGATGCCTTAAGTGCTGTACCCTCAAGTTCAATTTTAGACCAGGAATTGGTTTTATATTTGTACATTTATATCTGTACCATTTCCTGCAACTAGAATTTAATCAAGTCTGTGTTTCTTATGGTTTCATAGATTTTACCCTAACTCTCTGTTAACTGATTTGTTAGCACTGCTTCAGAGTTGCTTAAAACTCCAAGTGTATGTATTCTTGGGGACAGCCATCCAGCCCCATACCATCAATGGATTTTTCATTGTCCTGGAAATTTTAGACCCATTTACTAACCTAATTTTACCTTCTACCTGACCCAGACTAATGATAGTAACCAACCAGGAAGATGGGTAACCTGTCTTCAACAGGATACTTAAGTTGACCCTTTTAAGAGGTGGAAGAGCAGGTCCTTTGTTGAATAGTTACTCCACACTGAGTCCTGACAATGGCTCTAAGGGTAGGACTCTTGAAAGTAATTGGAACGGTATGGACAATTTTCAGAACTGAGAAAAATGAGGATAGAAGGGGGTTCCCTAATAGGTCTCATATCTCAGGGATGAGGAGAGCAAAGGATGCTATACCATGCCTAAAACCCAGAGCTTCAAGTTAAAGTTTGACGGGCAGTTGACAGAGCAGGGAAAGGTCAGTCAAGGCACACACCAGCATCAGGGAATGTGAGCCTTAAGCCAATGTCCAGTTCTAGGCCTAGCTGAGTTGGGCTGGGCATGAAAGGTGGAAACCAGCCAGTGGAAGAACCAGGAGAAGAGAGATGAGTAAGAGCAAGGAAATACTGGTCACTTGTGGTCAGGAAATTCTGGTTTATCCAAGTTTTTATTTCCAGCCTGGACTCTCCTCTAAATTATAGACCTCATGTCTGACCTTCTTGTTGGAACATATGTTAGAGCCAACATGTCTGAAGCCACCTGTATCATCCGTCTCCCCAAACCAGTGCCCTCTTCTGACTTCCTTATTTCTCTTGAAGTTCATAACCTGTCTACCCATTGCCTACTAGACATTTCAGTCATCTTTCCTTTCTAAGCTTTCACATACAATTAACCAAGCATCCCTTGTGATGAAGCTTCTAATTGTCATGGCATTACAAAACTATATTGCTGGAAAGGCTCTTACCATTCGCTTAGTTCAATACTCTCATTTTATAATTAAGAGATGTGTCCGAAGTCACATGGCTAAAGAGTGGTGGGGTCAGGAGTTGAACTCATGTAGCCTGACCCCCAGCCTAGTAGTCGTTCTGGTTTGTTATACCTGTCTCACTGAATGCTAGTTTATGTCATTATTGAATCGCTAAGCTATTTTTTTTTTATTTGACGTGAATGTATGTGCGTGGAGCCACGTTCAGCACATGGCAAGAGTATTTGTCAAGGTGCTCTAACTGCTGTAACAAACAACCCCCCAGATCAAAGTTCAGGGTAGTTGACAGCTAGGGTGGTGGGGAGAGTCTAGGCTGCTTCACACAGTCATTCGGAAACCCAGCCTCCTTCCATCTTTTGATACTATTATCCTGATATGTGGCCTCCAAGGTCACTGCAAGGGAGAATGGAGATCCATATGAAGGAGACGTGTATTGGCCATGCTTGGAAGTGGAACTCACCACTTCCACCCATATTTAATTAGCCACGTGAACCCTACTGTAGGAATTGAATTGTAGGAAGTCTGGGAAATGTTTCGCAGGTAGAAAACAAAATGGATTTGGTGAGCACATAGCATTTTGCTGTGCCATAATAAACAGTTCCCTTTCTCATTTTTCTTGAGTACCTCCATTAGAAAATTTGTAAGTTCCTTATCTAATGTTTTTTGTATGCACCCCTCTCCACACATCCAGTACCTTAAATATAATAAGGGCCTCAATTGAATAGTTGCTCAAAGAATGGCTAAAATTCACATTGTACTCATCATGCTTTACTGCACTGGACAAGTGTAGAGTGAGAATGACCTGATGCATATGAATAACTCAGTATGATCAACACTGGAGAGGAACAAGCTGGCTGGAATGATCGCTATTCAATGAGTTTGATGTATACCTACAGCTCTCTAGGTCATTTTACCTTCTATTTGTATCCCTTAGTCATTCAGTGCAAGTGTCTTTTTTTTTCTCTTCAGTGATAGGAACTTACTGCTTTTCAGATGCCCAGACATCAGTTGTTCTTGCTTTCCTGCAGTGGTCCCAGCAGTAAATCTCCAATTCAGCAAACAGTTATTGAGCCTCAAGTATATACCATGTGCCAGCAATACAAAGATGCATAAACATGTCCCTCACTTTTGAGAAACTGAGTTTGATTATTATAATATGGTGCTGTGATAGAAGTATATGTCAGCAGAAAAGGTGTAATAAAATTGAAAATAATATAATGATAATAAGGTACATTTTATTTTTAATTAATTTAAGTAAAAAGCCTTCTAAGATATGTTTTTATATGAGTTAGCCTAGAGGTTGGGAAAGAAAGAGGGCAGTGTCTTATGATAATTTACTTTGCTAAGACCGTGGTAGTAAATATAACATCTTGACCTCTTTTGTATCCCTAAAATCAGATGCGTCAAAAGAACTGGATAAGAAAAACTCTCTCAACAGAAGGTCAGAAAAAATGGAAGATAGCCCAAAAGAATGTGAAAATATTCCCTCTTTGGTTGCATTTGAAAATCTCAACACAAATGTGACTGATATCATGTTAATCTTGTTGGTGGAGAACATAAGTGGCCTGTCCAGTGATGATTTTCAAGTGGAAGTAATACGAGATTTTGATGTTGCCGTCGTTACCTTTCTAAAATATATAGGTAAGATTAAGTGATTCTTCATTTGCCAGTCTTCTTTGCACCACACTTTTGGGACTTGGGACACCCAACTAATGGAATGTCTCTGAAAATCTGAGTCTTTCTAGTAACTAATAAGAGAGACTCCAAGTTAACATAGGTCCTTTTTTATTTGAAAGAGAAGCAAATTTGTTTTGAATCCAAAGTCTGGTATATTTAATAGATCAAACTTTATTGTATGAGGTGTGTGTGTGTATGTGTATGTGTGTGTGTGTGTAGAGAGAGAGAGAGAGAGAGAGAAGGGGAGAGAGAGAGAGACAGAGAGACAGAGACAGAGACAAAGACAGTGATGATTTTTGAACTCAGTTCGAAGAGACTGAGAGACAGAGACAAAGAGGCAGAGACAGAGACAACACACCCAAATAGAAATCTAAAGTCTAAGGTTATTAAAGTGATTCCAAGCAGAAGAGTCAATGTTTTCACCTCGTTGGGAGAAGTAAATATTGATGTGTGTTACCAAATTGAACTTGAGGTTAATAATAATAATAATAGCAAGCACTCATATAGTGTTACTGTAAATTAGGTATTATGCTAAGCTCTTTCCATGTATTAATTAATTTGTTCCTTTCAACAATCTTTTGAGATTATTATTATTATTCCTCATTTTACACTTGAGACAAAGGTGCAGATAAATGGAAGAACTGGATTTGAACCCAGGCAGCACACCTCTATACAGCCTGTTCTCTTATCCCCTTTACCATGTATTTCCTTAATACTTTCATGGTCATCCACATATGCAAGGAGCATGTGATGCAAAAAAAAATGAGTGTTCTTTGAGGTCTGTGTGAGGAGTCTGTGAATGATCTCTGAGATGGAAGAGTCATCTCCAGAAAGACAAGGAAAATTTTCAGTTCGAGGCCCTCTCTATTCCATTGCCATGGAGGTGGAATGGTTAATTAAGAATGCAGGTCATGAAGTCAAAATTCTAGATTCTCCATTAAACTAATTATCTGAGGTTGGTCAATTTACTACCTTCTGTGTGCCTTATTTTTCTCATCTATAAAATGGGAATAGTAATGCCTATCTGATATAGTTTCTATGAAGATTAAATGAAATAATGTTTGCAAAGCTCTTGACATAGTACCTGAGACGTGATAAGGACTCAATAAAAGAAGCTATTCTTATTTCAAATTTATGATTATTTTTTATAAAGGTAAAACTAGATGGACTTGCTTTTGTTCATTGATCAAAAACTTGGACACCTGCTGTATGCACTTGTCTAGGTGCAGTAGGTACAGAGATAAATAATTCTTGGCTCTTGCTTTTGAGAAATTCATATGGGGAAGGGAAGTAACCCATGTGTAAATGAATAATGAAGATGTAAGAGGAGAAGCTGCCTTCTTCAGCTGTGAACAGCAGGCCGTGGAGAATGGGAAGGAAGGGAACCTATACAAAGTGGCTTGGTTTTGCCCTGCCTACTCCCTTTTATGAAGTATATACTTCAGTAGTACCAGTTTATTAGGTCCCAAATACACTATGTTGTTTCATGCCATTGCTGTTCTCTCTGCCTGAAATATTTTCTCCCCTTATCTAGCTAGTTAAACTCTTCTTCATCCTTCAAAACTTAGGTCAGTGATTGCCTACTCTGGGAATCCTTGTCTGAGTGCCAGTAGGCCACTTGTTTGCTTTTAGGATGTCCTCCCTCCTGGGCAGTGAATGTTCAAGTACTTGTTATATTCATCACTCTATCCTTAGCTCCTAGCACAGTGCCTGGTACATTGTGGGCTCACAATCAATATTCATTTATTTGAAAGAGATAATTGGGCTGAGTCTTGAAGGAGGAATAGAATCAGGATAAAAATTGGAGAAGGGCATTTCAGGCACAGGAAATGATATATATGTATGAAAGCAAAAGAGAACGGGTTTTCAAAATAATGGCTAGTTTTGGGTTTTTTTTGTTTGGGTTTTTTTGGGGTTTTTTTTGTTGTTGTTTTTTTTTTTTTTGGTATTATGGAAAATAAAATGAATGGCAAAGAATAACCAGAGGTGATATTTGGAAATTAGTTTGGAGTCAAATAGCCAAAGGCATTGTAAGCCTAGCAAAGAGTGTGGACTCATGCCTGCAGGTAATAGGGAGCCATTGAAGGACTTGAGGAAGCAGTGAAATGAGGAGATTTGTGTTGTAGAGAAAGATTTGTGTTGGCGATGTCAAGGAGGGTTGGAGAGGGTTGTGAGTGGAGGAGGGACACAACTCAGTGGCCATAATCCAGGTAAGATATTCATATATGCATCATTGTTCAGAGACTGGAAGTTTTAAGCATGTCATTTCTCATTTAGGGATTAAAATCTTGCATCTAGCTCTACCCTTTATCTCAATATTCAGACAGTTTCTTCTGTATAATGTAAAAATATAAACATAATTTTCTGATTGATTGATTTTGATTTGTAGATCCCATGCAATTTGTTGATGTTTGTGCCACACACCATTCAGTGAAACACCTTCAGCTTTCTCCAAGACTTCTGGAGGAGACAAAAAGAATCAGGGTCGAAAACCTGCCGCCTGGTGTTGATGACTATAATCTGAAATGTTTTTTTGAAAATCCTCAAAATGGAGGGGGAAAAATTACCAGTGTTGAATGTTTTCCTGAAGAGAGTTCAGCTCTGATTGAATTTTTTGACAGAAAAGGTAATATCTATTAGCCTGATTTTGTAGACCTGGCATAATCTAAACCACCACTTTAGCAGATCTTAACTATTATCAATTGAATTCCAGTGTATTTTCTTTTTTATTTGTATATTTCATTGGTAATCCAATTAGTAATCAGGTTCCTCTGGAATATGATGCTTAATGAGTCCAGCGATTCAGATTTTTAAAAAGTAAGTTAAATTTTTGAAAAATATAAGGAGATTCTCTCATGAGTCTCTACCTATGATGAACTGAAAAATATATAATTCTCAGAATCTTGGAAATACTGTATTAAAAAAAGAGATGATCTGTGTTTCAGCTGTACACTTGGTAGAAATTCTCAAATTAATTTTGATAAGGTTAGATAAAGAAACACTCAGAAACATGAACAGTTCCTATAAAGCATCAACACTTTCCCTTTCACCTGTCAATGTCATTCAGAAATTAATAAGGGTGATTTCACATTATCAGTGGATGCCTGCTGGGTTGTTCTTTTCGGTGACCCTGTGAAAACCATGTCCAGCCGAATCTTAGGGAAACACTTCTGAGGGTTTTACAGACATAGATTTCTAGCTGTCTGAGGCTCGTGCAAAGTCAGCATGGAGAGTTCATTGATGTTCAGAGGTCAAGGCTGAGAAGTAGGAATTGGAGGGCCAGACTT
>NW_006431048.1:2480184-2486774 GCF_000325575.1 Pteropus alecto
AGTTCCCTGTGAACGGAAGGGCCCTTTCAAAGATTCCATTTCACCTGACCTCTTTGCACCATCTGATTGTGTTGACCAGACCTCTTCCTCTAGCCTCACTCATTTCCATGTTCTCCACAGTCTGAGATACATTGATTTTCCCTTTCTCTCTGTCTGGTTGT
Source organism: Pteropus alecto (assembly GCF_000325575.1). Taxonomy (NCBI): domain Eukaryota; kingdom Metazoa; phylum Chordata; class Mammalia; order Chiroptera; family Pteropodidae; genus Pteropus; species Pteropus alecto. Next base: position 2,480,346 of record NW_006431048.1, read on the forward strand.
TCCTTCTTATAAGTGTAACTTACATAGCTCTGCAGGGTGCTACAAAGTGTATTCACAGACACTGCTTTATGGGCATTGCTATTATTGTAATCCCTGTTTTACAAATGAAGAAACTAAGGCACATAAAGGTCAAATAACTTGACCAAGGTTACACAGCTAATAAATGACAGAACCAAGATTTGAACTTGGGTAGTCTGGCCCATAATCTATGCTGTTAACTTCTTTACCTTTCCCCAATCTCCTATTCGCCTATAACATTAATTTTTCTTGTGAGGTATTTCACTGCTTACAGTGGGTTACCAATACTGAGGCAAACTGTAGATAAAGCTGGATTAAGAAGAGAATTTATTTAGCAATATTGTATTTTATGTAGATTATTTGAGAGGAATACTAGGCACTTCACTCTGAAATTACTTGGTTCACTTTAACAAAATCTTAAGAAAGGGAACTCTTATTAAATACCCATTGCAGGTGAGTTGTGTTTTTTTTGTTTTGTTTTGTTTGTTTGGGTTTGGTTTTTGCTGTGTTTTCTGCCACAGTATCTCTTTGAATCCCCATACTAACCTGTATGGTTAGATATAGTTACTCTTTCATTACAGAGAGGAAGCAGGATGGAGAATTTAAGGCACATTAGGGTGACATCTATGATGGTTCTTGGGTCAGATAGACTCAAATTCAAATCCTGCTTTGGTGCTTACTAGCTTTGTAATCTAGCAAGTTCCTTTAACTCACAAAAGCCTCTGTTCTCTCCTCTGTAAAACAGAATTCATGTTACTACTTACCTCAGAAAATGTTGTGAGAATGAAATGAGATTATACCTGCAAAGTACTTGGCACATGGTGGGTGCTCAGTACATGGTAGTGGTCACTGGTCACTGGTGCTGCCCAGGTTCAGAAACTAGGGGGCCATTTTGGGAAGTTGAAACTATGTGTCTGGACCTCCGAAGGCTGTATTTTATGATGTCTGGCTCAAGGCCTAGGAGCCAATTATGCACAGGTGAAGTTATTTTTAACCTCTTTCCAAAGGATGCTATTTTAATCCAAGTTGTTATTGGAATTCATTCTAATTTCTTTTCTTCTTAGACCCCTTGTACCTGTCTAATAACTTACACAAAATGAGGAAGGGCTTTAAAGAGAAGGGTATCCACCTCTCCCAACACATACACACAGACATGTATATATGCCATCCTAGGGACTGTCCCAGTAAAAGTGGCAGAAGGTGCATTGTAGCAGGGATGGGAAAGGTGCAAGATTTACTGAATCAGAGTCTTTGGGCAGGGCTCTCTGATGACTATGAGATGACCTTGGTCTTAGAATCCCTCGTGAAGAGTCAAGAGCATTCAGACACTGGCTTGAATCTTAGCTAAAATACTTACAGCCTACATGACACTGTTCAAGTTATCTAACTTTTCCTAGTCTAAGTCTTATCATTTGTAAATAGGGATGATAATAATAGTGTTTCTATCTCAAAGGGTTATTGTGAGGATTAAATTAATTTGATATATGTAAAGCACTTAGAATAGTGTCTGACACATTGTTAGCTATGATAATTATTATTGTACTCCTCTCCCTAGAAGTATTAATGGAATCTAAGTCATCTATGAAGCCTAAAGTTGTCAGGTGTACAAGAAGCAGCAGATAGCATGATTCTTAGATGTGCTTTGCTTTGAGCACCAAAATATTCTTTACACGGGGGCAAACATTATCCCCATGCTTGGGAACAAAGTCCTATTTGTTTCTTAACCTGGTGGTGATATATCAGTATTATCAGAAAAACAAAATAAAACAGAATTTTAACAGAGTGATCTTAGCTAGAAAGTAATTATTCCATTAAACAAGGGATACCTATGCAGCGTTAACACATATCAATTTATATTTGAGCACTTTGAGAGCAGAGCTGCTTTTTTCCCCTCTTTTTATAAAATTAAATTTATTGGGATGACATTGGTTAATAAAGTTATATATGTTTCAAGTCTATAATATATCACCTGTATATTGCATTATGTGTTCACCACCCAAAGTCAAATCTCTTTCCATCACCATATATTTGACCCCCTTTATCCTTTTCTACCTTCCTCCTCCTCCTTTTTCCTCTGATAACTGCTATACTGTTGTTCGTGTCTGTGAGTTTTTGTTTGTCTTGTCCATTTGTTGCTTTCAGTTTTACGTCCCACATATGAGTGAAATCATATTCAGTTTTACATCCCACATATGACTGAAATCATATGGTTCTCGACTTTTTTATCTGACTTATTTTGCTTTAGCATGATATTCTCAAGATCCATTCATGTTGTTGCAAGTGGCAGTATTTCATCTTTTCTTATGGCTGAGTAATATTCCATTGTATATATGTACCACATTTTCTTTATCCAATCATCTATCGAAGGGCACTTCAGTTGTTTCCATGTCTTGACCACTGTGAATAATGCCGCAGTGAACATCAGGGTACATATATCTTTACAGAAAAATGTTTTCAAATTTGGAGATAGATACCCAAACTAGTCTTAGTTTTTTGAGGAACTGTCATGCTGTTTTCTAGAGTGGCTGCACCAGTTTGCACTCCTGCTCGCAGTGCTTGAGGATTAGAGCTGCTTTTTAATAACGTGTTATAACATCAAAGTTCTATAAATATTAGGATTTTTTTCCCTCTAGAATAGGAAAGGTATTTTTTTTTTCTTTTGAAACATATTACACTGGGATTACTTTATTTTATTTCTTTCCTTTTAAGTGTTAGGCACCATCATGACCAAGAAACATTTCCTCAACAATATGCCACTCTCTGTGTTCCCATACTATACCTCTCTGGGCACAGCTTTATATGGAAAAGAAAAGCCTCTGATCAAGCTTCCAGCACCAATTAGAGAATCTCTGGATCTTCCGTTATGGAAGTTCTTGCACAAAAAGAATCACCTGATTGAAGAGATAAATGAAGAAATGAGACATTGTCACTGTGAGTTAATGTGGTCTCAACTCAATGGCGAAGTTACCATCAGACCTGAGGCCACCTTAGTCCATCAAGGAAGACTAAGAATCAAGAACTGGAAGAAAGATGTTTTGACAGCATTCTCTGGCATCAGGTCTAGATATAAAGTTATGCCATTTAAAGCGGATCCAAAAGTGTGGGATACCATAAAAAACGATTTAGAAGATGACGGGATTTTGATCGAGTTTGATACATTTATGGGGATTGTAACCTTAGTGGGGAAATCAGAGGATGTACAAAACATTGAGCCAAAAATCAAAGAATTAATTAAAAACGCCACTGAAAAAATTAAAAGAGAAGAGCAAAGTGTGAAGGAGAAAGTGGCCATTTCCCCAGGAAAGTATTCTCTTTTACGCCACAGTGGTATGCAGGAGCATTTCCACATGGAGTGCCCAGAGGTGGAAATTTCTTATGATGAAGCCACTCAACACATGTGCTTCAAAGGACTCAGTGCAGATGTGTATAAATTAAAGTGTAAAATCCAGGAAAAGGTTTACAACATGGACCAGAAAAACATTGAGCTTCCTCCTCAGGTTTTCCAGTTTTTGCAACAGGTTGACTGTGCAGAATTCTCTAAGTCTCTTTTTATAGCAGAGAAAATTCTTGCAAGTTATGACCTAAAGGGTACAACTGTTCTCTTAACCGGCTGTTCTTCTGAAGTCCTATTAAAAGCTGAAAAGCAAATGGTCAGTGCCTTAAATTTTAAGTCAATAGACATTGAGGACAGGGAATTTCTTAACAGCAGAAAAAAAAGAGTGCACACAATTTGCATAAGAAATATAATTCTTCCTCAATGACCGTAATAATCAATGAGTTTATCTCAGAAACCACAGCTGTGGTCATCATCGCAGGCTGTACGAGAGAAGTAAATGACATCTACAGCTTGCTTTTTGACTTTGTGGAAAAACACATGAGAATTGAGAGATTGATGGAAGTAAAGCCTCCCTTAGTTATTGATTATTTAAAGGCAGAGAAGCTATTCTTGCAAAGGATAAAGAAGATAAATGTAATTGTAAATTTCAATCCCGAAGATAAACAAAAAGGCATTTTACTAATTGGCTCAAAGACAAAAGTCCTGGAGGGAATGAATATCATCAGGCAAGCCCAGGATTCAGTTTGTATTAAAAGCATCAATATTGATAAGCCAGGAGCCAGCCAGATCTTCCAGGATAAAGCAGGGTACTATAAAAGTCAGGTCAAACAGTTTTTTGGTTGTTTTATTCAACTACAGAAGAATGAAGGAAAAGAGGAGGGAGGCGGCACTGGCGGGCAGAAGTGCTCCACTCAGGTGGACTTGGCCCCTGGAGTCTCACTGATTGTACAGCTGGGTGACTTGACACGGTTTCCTGTCGAAGTGGTGGTAAATTCAGCAAATGAGGACCTCCGGCTGAGTGGTGGTCTCGCCGCAGCTCTTTCGAAAGCAGCTGGCCCTGAGCTCCAGGAAGACTGTGACAAGATAGTGAAGGAAAGGGGCAAGATCCTTCCTGGCCGTGCCACCATCTCAAAAGCAGGAAGGCTCCCATACCATCATGTGATCCATGCAGTAGGTCCCAAGTGGAAGAAGGATGATGCCCGGTGTTGTATGCTCCTGTTACAGCATGCCGTGGAACAAAGTCTCATTTTGGCTGAACATCACCAATACCAATCCATAGCCATCCCTGCCATTAGCTCCGGGATCTTTGGTTTTCCCTTACTCCAGTGTGTGGAGGCCATCGTTTTGGCCATCAAAGAAAACTTCCAAGGTAAGAGCGATGGACGCACCTTGAAAAAGGTTTACCTTGTGGATGCAGCTGAGAAGACTGTTGAGGCCTTTGCTGAAACTGTGAAATCTGTATTTAAAAACACCCTGCCTGGTACTGCTTCCTTGCCCAGTTTACCAGCAGCAGTTCAGCCCGGCTCGAGAGAAGATCTTGAAAACAGACGAGTGCTCCCGTGCCCGGGAGGCCTGAGGATCCTGTTGTTGAAAGCAGATGTGCAGAATGCTACGGTGAGTGTCCCTACTTACAGAACACCCACCAAGGTGCTGGGACTCCAGTTAGTCTGTTGCCAAAGAAAGATTAGGGTCAAGGGGAGAATCAGAGGAGAGAATCCCAGGCCCTCCTTCCTGGCCTGGACACAGGTTTCTGTAGAAAATTGGGCTACTTTACCACAGCATCTAAAGAGAGAGATTGGCCAGTTATGTGTGGGAATTGGAAGTGTATTCAGGTCACTAGGTTTCCAGTAAATGTGAAAAGTCACAATAATACCTTTACAAGGCCCTCTATACTTTTTTGGTGCCTTCACACTTGTCAGATTTTGAAGAATCGAAGGTTAATTACCTGTCAAATTCTGATAGCAGATACAGAAAAATAAGAGCATAGGTTGGGAACAGAGAACAGGAATCTTATCAGTGGAACTGAACCAGGATGAGAAAGGGGGCCCAAGACTGAGGGACCATCAGCCCCCAACACCAGTAAGAAAATGTGGGAAGGAAAGTAGAGAATGGACCTGAGAAGGGTCTGGGTAATATGTGGGGACAATTCTTGTAGGTCTGCTGGGTGGGTGGTGGCGGGGGGTATGACATGTTTTTAAAATATGTATTTAACAACCTTTTATACAAGCTCTAACTAATGGGAATAGCAGCCCTGGAAGCCCCTGCTGTGCCAGCTGTTACTTCTTTAATTTGGGTATTGTGGGCAGGCTTGGGGAGGGGAATCCTAGGGAAGGCCATTTGCATACTTTCTTTGGAGAAATGTCTATTCAGATCTTTTGCCCGCTTTTAAATCAGGTTACCTTTTTATTAGTGAATTTTAAGAGTTCTTTATATATTCTGGATACAGGTCCCTTACCAGATATATGATTTGCAAATACTTTCTCCCATTATGTGGGTCATCTCTTTATATAATAAACTTAAATAATAATTACAAGAATAATAGCTAACATTAATTATTTAGATGTACCAGGCACTATGCTAAGTGCTTGGCAAGCATTTTCTCATTCAATGCTATGAGGTAGATCCCAGGATTATTATTATTCTCATTTCACAGCTGTGGAAATGAGACTTAGAGGGATTAAATAATTTGCCCACATCCCACAGCCAACAAACGGTAGAGCGAGGATTAGAATATTTGTTCAGGGTCCTAACCATTGCACTATTTCAAAACATTAAAATAATTTTATTTCTCGTTTTAAAAACCAAACAAATAAACAGAAAATTTTGACTGAGAGTTGGTAATTGGAATGAGTTCCATTTCTTGTCCAACTTGAGCACTGAATAGTAAGACATTGCTTTCATTCCTTTTGTTCCCATAGATGTTTGGCTTTTGATGCCACAGTATCTGCTGTGCATTTGCTCCTTGGTGGCCTATGCAGAGCAACTTTGAAAGTCATTTGGTCACATTCCATCTCCTCTCTTCAACTTGCATTCTAATGTAGCCAATTAATCTGCTCACATTAACTATCCTGCTG
>NW_006431048.1:2486784-2495175 GCF_000325575.1 Pteropus alecto
CTGTCAGGAAGTCCAGTTGGCCTGGCACTCGAAGCCCTCTGCAGAGTCTATCCCCAACATTTCCAGCCTTGTTTATGCCATTTTACTGCAGAAATTCTCTGTCGGGTCAAACTAATCCACTCATGGCTCACAACCTACCATGCATATGTTCATACTGTTCCCCTTCATCAATGACTTCCTTGTCTTTCTCTGCCCGCTGCAACTATTCCCATGTTTCAGACCCCACATGACTCATGGTGTCTTCATTAGTTGCTGAAGGCACTTCCTCTGGAGTCCTTTGGTGATCCTATACCATTTATACATTGCTTTTTGACATTTCTCTTTTGTCCTGGAGTGTTATTTAAATAAGTATCTAATAACACTTTTTCTTGGGTGGTATTTCAGTCCTGAAAACGTAATCATCTTAGTTGTCCCCCATTTTGCCAAGCCCAGTGGCTCAAATATAGTAATCCTTGATTAATGTTTTTGTTAGAATTTGAAACAAATTGTTGGTTTTGTCTTTAAGACCGATGTTGTCGTCAACTCCGTTCCCTCGGATCTTACGCTTAACAGAGGGCCCCTTTCTAGGGCCCTCTTGGAAAAAGCTGGGCCAAAGCTCCAGGAGGAACTGAACACAACTGGGCAAGGGATGTCTATTAATGTGGGCACAATTCTCCAAACCAGTGGTTGCAATCTGCATTGCCAGCGTGTGCTTCATGTGGTGGCTCCGGACTGGCAAAATGGCAGCGCATCTTCACACAAGGTAGGGCCTGGTTTTAAATTCTCCAGAAAATTGGATACCCCTTTAAATTCCTTTCAGTATAACGTAGATTGGACTCTGTCTGTTTCTCTTCCATAATAACGTCACATTCTTGACAAGTTCCATCTTATGGCCCTTTCTTTCAACTGTAGCAGACTTCTCGTGAAGACTAGTTAATAATATAAATTGATTATAGTACTCAATCATTATTGGGGATCAGGGAAGAATTACTGACGATAACACATCTTTAAAGAGGAAGGCAGAGCGAGGGCATAAAGAATGGAAGAGCATGAGGAATTTAAACAGTAATTGCTTTGCTTCTTTCTTCATTACTGAGTGAGTTTGAATCTTTTTGGAGGGTTTCTCACATTCTGTTTTCCTTTTCTTTATCTACTCCTATATTTTTCTTTCTCCTTCTGACTGCCCTTAACCTGCCTTTTGTTGAAAGCAAAAAGGAGCAGAGATCATAGTCAAAGCTGCTGAATTCTTATTTTTGTCCTAAATTCCATTTCTAGGCAAAATGTATAAGGATGTGTTTTGTGCTTTTCAGATCATGGAAGACATAATCAGAGAATGTTTGACAATCACTGAGAGCTTGTCCTTAAAATCAATTGCATTTCCAGCCATAGGAACAGGACAATTGGGTTTTCCTAAAACTGTTTTTGCTGAATTAATTATTTCAGAAGTTTTCAAATTTAGTAGCAAGAATCAACTGACAACTTTACAAGAGGTTTGCTTTCTGCTGCATCCAAATGATCACGGGAATATTCAGGTACAGCCTCATTTATTTCTGGTTATTTTGGCAACTGAGCCTTAATGGTCTCCAATGTCGTCTTGGTCTAATAGGTTGTGTTATGTATTTCCCATACAGGGAAGCAAGAGAGTAGTGTAGACTACTTGTAGCATGGCAAATTTCAAGCAAATACATGGTTATAGAAAAAAAATTTAACTTCTTATTAAGGAAAATTTCAAACATATACAAAAGTAGACAAAATAGTATAATAAACGCCCTTGTAACCATTACTCATCTTTGCTGCTATCATCCTATGGCCAATATGTTTCATCTCTATCTCCATTTATTTGCCTTCTTATATTTTTTTGAAGCAAATCCCAAATATACATTTTATCCATAAACAATTCGGTATTTATTTTAGACATTAGAGTTCTTTCTAAAAAGTAACATAACCACAATACTATTTCACACATAAAAGAAATTGACAATCATTCCTTTATTTCATTATCAAGTCAATGTTCAAATTTCTAATTCTCATAAATGTTTTATTTTGTTTTTATAGCTTATTTGTTTGAATCAGAATCTAAATAAGGCTCAGATATTGCAAATAGAGTTGACATATCCCTAAACCCTCTTTTAATCTATAGAATTCCCTTCCACATGAACATAGAAATTTTAATACATAATATAAAAGCATAGTGTGGTCCTGTAAATAGGAGATTATCAGGATTGGATACAACTGAAGGGTGTGGTTAGAATGAACTCAGCACATCCCCATGAGAATAGGAGAGTTGGGACCAGAAGTACCAGAATCATCTTCAGTCACAAAGAGTATGTTGACCACCTCACATTTGCTGAACATCAGCTATTGGTGATCCACTGGACTCAGCGTTATGGGAGAACAAGAGACATTTAATAAGAGGTCATTATCCCTGACCTCCAAGTCATTAGAGTCCAGTAGAGTAAATGACATTAAATGTTTTAAAAGTTTCATAATAGTGCAAGAATTAAACGGATTAAAGCCAGCAACCCAGGAGATGTCTGTGGATTGCTGGACCATTTGAATGTTTAGGTCATACTTAATTTTTTCTGGATCTAGATATTACCTTAAGTTCTTTGGAAGCAAGAAATCTCACCTACGTTCTAATCAGACAGCCAAACCACCCAAGCAAAATATGTGGTCCACTTAGTTGGTCTGCATAACTACGGTAATTTCTAGTCAATAAGTGCTTTTTTAACAACCTCCCTATGACTTGCATTATACAAGGTGATATAGATCATGGGATGGGTATGTAGCACATACTTTCCCTCCTAGAAATCATTATTACTTTGGGAGCTAAGATTTAAACACATAAAATGAACTAAATTAGAGTCATAAAGTGTTGAGAGTTTTTGAATAGATGAATAAGGGAGTAGTCCTACGACACGAACCTGAATCTTCAAATCTCACTATTTCTGTGCAACCCCAGACCCTATTTTCTTTCCTAAAGACTCATAGTCCATTGCAGGTATTCTGTAAAAGGATTAATATATACAGACAGCTTTACTGCCATAAGAAATAGTATCAATTCTCCATACATGACTGTGACACTTTCTCTCTTAAGACTTTTAAAGACAGTTAAACTTTGGTTATATTCGTACAAAAATCAACAAAACTTATTGAGATGTTTATAGGTGGCCACTGTAGCAGAGGTTGTAAAAAAAAAAGCCCATGGTCTGAACATGACACCTAGATGTGCTTTATTTGGGCTATTTTTAAAAAACTGAATCAGTTGCTAACATTTTAAAATCAAACATTTCATATAAAACTCCAGATGGCCACTGTGACCTAAAAATTTAAATGCTCTGGCACATTGGACATGGATTTCTGCCAGAACAGTTCACTGTGACTGAATGACAGGTGCTGTGTAGTCCTTCAGAGTCACATCAGTCCGCCTTCACATTTGTAGCACACCTGCCTGACCTCTGGAGGTCGTGAGCCTGAAACTCTGGCTCTATAGTCTCTCCGAGTCTCTCTCTCTTTATTGTATCAGCCTTTTAGCTAAAATATCACTTTTTTTTCCCAACAAGATTCTCTGTTGCTTATTTACAAAAGGTGTCACTACCAGGCAAAGAAATGGAACTCACGGATTTATTAAACCTAAAATACATACATCAGCATCTTGTTCCAAAAAGCACCACTTCCCTAGCCATTCCCCTCCTGGTACAAATAAGAAGTTAAAAATTGAAGTTTTTGGGTCCTTGTGTTTGCCTTTCTGTTAACACTGCAATTTTAACAACTTTTAACAAGTTATTTACCTTTACTGATTCTAAAAGTAATACATGTTCATCATAGGAACTTTGAACAATACAAAATACATAAATTCTTTGAGTCATATTTCATTCTAGTCTTCTTCTATGCATGTGTACTTTGCAAAGTGTTGTTATATAATGTAATTAATGTTATTCTTTCATTTAATAGTATAAAGTATTTCCTTATTCCATTAACTGTTCCTTGAAAATGCAGTTCTTAATAGCTGCTAAATATTTTAACATGTGGATATATTAAAATTTATTTGACCATTTCTTTGATGGATTTTAAACTGTTTTATTTTTTCTTGATTATCGATAGCACTGTAATGTATTTACATTTTTTTGTATTTATATCTTTGTTCCCATCATTGATAATTTTCATAGGATGCATTTGTAGAAATAATATATGTATTGTTTTCATAATTTTAAAAATCTATAATGATAATAAATAATGCCTTGAGAATTATTCTCTCCTAAATATTTGTGCATGCAGGATCAAAAGCCATGATGAATTAAATTCATTCATCTACTGAGGATTGTAGTAGTCAAAACTGTCTTTGTACTTCCAGGCATTTTCAGATGAATTTGACAGAAGAGCTAATGGAAATTTCGTCTGTGACAAAATCCCCAAGGCTGAAAATACACAAGGTTCAGTAAAGCTTTTAAATTGAGAAATTATTTCTAGTTGCTAAATAACTATTTAGTGATAAGTAAAAGATAATAGTGATGATTTTTATAAAAAATCAATTTGTGATGATGGAGATATTAAATTATATTCCATATACCTGAGCTTGCAAGACACTGGCCATGTTTGTGTGATATGGAGCAAAAGAGTAGGCACGCCAGCTTGGATAATCCATATAACGGGTTGTTTTTAAGTAGTGACGAGGCTACTATTTTCTAAGGATGATGTGACATGTGTTTTTGGAAATAGACACATTTAAAGAGACAATACAAATGCTTCTTCTCTGTTGTATTTGCTGTTGTATATTTGAGTTTATCCTATTTGGAGTTGCTGAGGCTTCTTGGATCTGAATATGTATGTCTTCCATCAAATTTGGGGATTTTTCAGTCATTTTTTAAAATATTTTCCTGCAGTGGTCTCTTCTCCACTGGTGCTTTAATAACATGAATGTTAAGCCTTTTGATAGTGTCCTGTTGGTCCCTGAGGATGTTTTTAAAAGTTTTTTTCCTCTTTGTTCTTCAGATTGGATGATTTTTATTGATCTATTGACCCACTTCTCTGTCTACTACACTATTGAGCCTATCCAGTGAATTTTTTATTTCAGAGGTTGTATTTTTAAGTTCTAAAATGTCCATTTGATTCTTATTTCATAGTTTATACTTCTCTACAGAGACTCCTATATTTCCATTCATTTCAAATCATTTCCATGCATTCAGATGGAAACTCAGGGAACATAGTTATAGTAAATAGTTTAAAGTATAGTAGATAGTTTATCTGATAATTCTAACATCTGGATCATCTTGAGATGAACATTATATTGAGTGTCTTTGTCCTTGAGAACTGGTCACATTTTCTTGGTTCTTTGTATGACAAGCAATTTTGGATTATAGGCTGGTTATTTTAATTATTATCTTATGAAACAGGTCTGGTTAAAATCCTCTGGAAAATGGTGTTTGTTTATTTGTTTTATCAGGCAGTCAGTCAGTTAAGCTCATTCTAAAAGTTCTATTTCACCTTCTGGGTGGGCAGTGTTTCCAGTGTCACTTCAGTTCTCAAAGCATTTGCCACACTGCTTGGGTCTGCCCCAACATGCGTGGCTCTGGGGCAGGCTCAGGATTTATTCCAGTTCACACACAGAGTGGCGATCACTTTCTCCAGCTCGCCCCTTGCGAGGATCCCCTTTACACTCCCTGGCTTGCAGGAGCCTACTTTCTAGTTCCTCTTGCCAGAAAGACAGGGTTCCCTTGGAGGGGAAGCTGCCTGTTCTGTTGCCTCATAATTTTGTGTGATCAAGTTTGCCCTTGGGCAAAGTAAAGAGAGAATAGAGAGAAAAGATCACAGAGATTTCCCACACACACATATATACACTCATCAGACCACAAGGGTTCTTATTCCTGATTCTTCTGGATAGAAATACAGAATGACTCTCAGAGTTTTAGCTCCATATGGTGCCACTGTGGAGTTAAGCAATTAGGGTTACCTTGGGGTAGAGCCTAGGTTAAAAAAGAAATAAATTTGGATAATAAAGAGGATCCCTGCCATAATCTTCTCAATCTTCACAGGGACCCCTGTTCTCAATCTTCTGGCCACAAAGACAGGAATCCTCTGAGAATTTTGGTGCCAGTGCTCATTGAGCAGTTCTGCAGCTAGGGCCACCCTTGGGTCAAAGCTGGGAGACAACAGAGGAAAATTTTCAAAACAAAACAAGATGAGAAACTACTCTCTATACAGGTTGCCTCTTCAGATTTTGACTCCCCTCACCCCAAACTCTGCCTGCTGTCATTTACTCTTCAGTCTCACTTAGTGGTTTTTTGTATTTGTTCCATGTTTTTAGTTGTCATCAGTGAGCAAGATAACTTCTAGTGGGCTAACTTCAACTTGGCCAGCACCGGAAGTCCACGTTTGGTACCTATTATATTTTATAATTCTTTTTCAAAAACAGACCATCACTGCGGCCAAGGTTAAAGGCAGGAGATGAGAGAGAGAAGAAGGGAGAGAGGGAGAGAGAGAAAGAGAAGTATGGAGGGGCCCATGTGAGGAACTTGAGACCTAAGTCATTCTTGCTGTTGTTGACTTAGTTATTAACTCCATTTTTTTTTTATTCTTTTCAGGTTTCTATGGGACTGTTTCTAGCACTTCTTCAGGAGTGCATGAAATGAAAATTGGCCCCATCACCTTCCAGGTGGCCTCTGGAGATATTACAAAAGAAGAGGCAGATGTGATTGTAAATTCAACATCAAAGACATTTATTCTCAAAGCAGGTACTTTACTTATAGGGTTTTGACTAGTGTTATAGTCACAGTAGATCCCATGAAGGAGAGTTTCTATAGCTAGACTATTCTACAGTTGCATAGCCAAATTGGTTTCTACAGCTTTGTCTTATTAATATTAATTAATAATTTTAAAATTATTTCGACATGGTTTCTCACTATTGGTAACAGTTATTTTATGAATTTTTCTTTTTTTGTGACCAGAAATATCGAGGTTATAGGATTCCTTTGATGATAGGGAAAGTGTTTAGATGAGGTAAATGCACTGATCCAAATGTACTGTTGTGATTTTTTTTATTTGTGTTTTTAACCATCTCGATGTTCTCATGTAGGGGTCTCCAAAGCAATTTTGGAACATGCTGGAAAAGATGTGGAAACAGAATGTATTCGCCTAGGTAAGGCACAATGCTGTTTTTGGTCCTAAATTTTAAGTGGAAGCTAACTATGGGAGGCTGTGGAGAGGCTGAAGAAAGTCTTTGGACTGGGGAGACAAGACGTTAATTTTAAAATCATACATTTTACTAAAGAATTCCAGTCATAGAGAATTAGAAGTGAAAAAAATTCAAGGGTGACGCCACGGTTAAAAAAAAATTAAACAAGAAAGATTCATCAAAGGTAGCATTTTAGGAGTCTCTTATTCACATAAAGTGCTTCATTTGCCAAACCAGACATTTTGCTTTCCAAACAAAGAGTGAGTTCAGCATCTGATTTTGCATGTTTTTGTTCTGTGTTTTTTAGGTCAACAGAGCAACAATGGTTATATAATTACTGAAGGTGGATTACTGAAGTGCAAGAATATTATTCACGTCATTGGTGGAAATGATGTCAAGAAATCAGTTTCCTGTGTTTTGCAGGAGTGTGAAAGACGGAATTACTCATCTGTTTGCCTCCCAGCCATTGGGACAGGTTTGTAGTGGACAGGTTTTCAAGGCTTAATCCCTAGGTGTCCCTTTTCCCTTGATTTGGTGCTGACTCTAATGCAGTTCATGCTGAGTCTGAGTAAGAGCAAATTCCTCACTCAAAGGCAACCGCTGAAAGAATGAGCAAAGCCTGTGGGTGGTTTAAGTAAAAGTAGTAAAAACGAAGAAAACTGAAGAGACTGTTGGAATATCAGAGAGACATTTGCTCTCTAATATGGAGGGGAAGGAAGAGGAAGGCAGGGGAAGGGATGGGAGGGAAGAAAAAAAAAAAAAGCCAGGCCATCTTTCTCTTTAATCTGTTCCTTGCTCTTGTTCCATCCCCTACATATCTAATCCTACATCTCCGTTATTTAGTCCTTAACTTCTTCCTTCGTCCCCTCTCCATGGAAAACATCAGTGCAGCCATTGGCTTCCACCTCCCTGTAGTTTACTCCCAGATGAGCATTTCCAGCCCTCTTCTCTCACCTCTTCAACAATGGCTGAATAGGTTGGCCTTAGGGCATCTCTGCACAGAGGCTTTCAGTGACCATAACACAGTGGGTTCTAATGGGTCGAAAGGACTCGCTATCTTACTCTTTTCAGCCTACTTGGCCTCTTTTGATTTTCTTGTTTTCCTCAAACTATATAATGATCGTGTCATTCTTCATGACTAAGGATGGTGCTTTCGGTTTATCATTAGTATGGTGATGCTCTTTGAGCTTCTCCCCTCCCCCACCCCCTCCACAGGAATCTGAGTCTTCTGCCTTGATCAG
>NW_006431048.1:2495189-2505637 GCF_000325575.1 Pteropus alecto
TGGTTTCCCTTAAGAGAGCTGGTTAGGAGAGGCAAATACCCTCAGGCCTGAAGTGGAATGGAGCTGACCCATCCCAGAGAGAACCGCTAGGCACTGGATTGATGATTCTATTGCTCAGAAATCTGAGTTTGAATGTCTACTTTGGCGTTCTAGGCCCTCCAGAAATTTAGTTGTAATTTTGATGTGGTCATTAGAGGAGGCAAGAGCAGTGTTTACCTAATCCTCCATCTTCCTGGCCCCCTCTCTTTGTTCAGCTCTTGCCTAAACTTTTATTATAGCCTCCTACCTAGCCCTCTCTAGATCCGGGCTCTCTGCTCCAGTGCCTCCTTTATTCTGCTACCTCCCCCACCCCAGACTTATTTTTCTCAAAAACAGATCTATTTCCCTGAATACACCAGGTTGAACATATTACACTCATGTTACACATTTCTATCTGACTTAGGGTTTCCCTCACTTTTCCATACTTCACCTATTGAATGCTTGTTCATCCCCGTGTATCGCATCCTCTGTGTTCTAGTGCCTAGATGAGCATCTAGTTTGTGATGGGACATAGTAAATGTTTATTGAGAGTGAATGAATTTATCTGAACACTCCCATTTAAATTCTTCTGAATATCATGAAATAACAGCTTTGCAAAGAAAAATTTCCCTCCTTTCCTGCTCAGCTAATAGGGGGAAAAAAAAAAGAACAACAACAACAAAAAACCATGAATAAATCCTCTTGGTTACTTTTATGTGGGATTTGTCTACATTCCACAATTGTCTGCATAGCCAAGTCAAAGAGTCTACTCTCATTTCTGTAATAAAGGTGGACACCATCCATGGGGCTAATCCAAATGGGCCCTTCGTGTATCACACCAGGTTGATCAGGGGACTTTTACATTGCTCCCTACCCATGTAACAGCTGCCATTCATATGGAACTGCTTCTATGGTTTTTTATAAGATTTTTCAGGGAACTTTTCATGATCTTATCTAGGTAGTAGGCTTGAGAAGCAAGATATGGAGCATGCTTAATTAGGAAAAGACTTGTTCAGATAGCAATCTTGAACCTTGCCAGTCGGGGTGTGGGAGGAAAGACTTCCTGGAGGCTCATGGATAACTTGCATGTAAAAAAATATAGATTATAACAAAGCGCTAATAGCTCCAAGCGTCTTACAAAATTAGCTTACTTTAAATCAAGCCCTGATGACATCTTGGAAGAATAAGAATACATGCAATAAAGTCAAGTGGAGATTGAGAAAAAAATTTTTTTTTTCTATAAAGAGTATGATATATCAACAATAATATAGCATCTTTTACTTTTTATAAATCTTTTGAGGTCACTCGTGAGCCAAGAAAGATTAACTGTGCTCTGTAACACAGAGAAACACAGTGAGCTGGGATCCGCTGAATAGAGTAGATATGAGTATCAGATACCAAAAGTTAGTTTTCCAGGTACTTTGTTCATTGTTGGGCTGTCAGCTTCCTGACATCCTGGAACAAAAATTCCCCATTGCATCTAGGACTTCAAAAGTGTTTGCTTATGCATCGTTAGAAAAGTCCATGGTGATGAAAGAGCTGCGAAGTAGGCATTTATTCTGTGAGAAGTGGAATCTCTAATTTATTTTTCAGCCTTTTCTAGATGGGCCTTTTTTTATCCCCAGTCAATTTTGTCATTTGCTTTTCCAGGAAATGCCAAACAAGACCCAGATAAGGTTGCTGAAGCCGTAATTGATGCCATTGAAGACTTTATCCAGAAAGGATCAGTCCAGTCTGTGAAAAAAGTTAAAGTTGTTATCTTTCTGCCTCAAATACTGGATGTGTTTTATGCCAACATGAAAAAAAGAGAAGGATCTCAGCCTTCTCCCCAACAGTCTGTGATACATAAACTTGCATGTGAGTTGTTCATTTTCATGAAATGCATGTTCCTAATATTGATGTCACATGAGAAATAGTTAATTTTTTTCTAAAATTTTTGGGTAGTTTATTAGCTCCCCCCCCCAGTTTTATTGAGATATCATTTACATACATCACTGTAGAAATTTAAGTTGTACAGCATAATGGTTTGACTTACATATATTGTGAAATGATTATTGCAGCACATTTAGTTAACATCCATCATATGTAGATACAATAAAAAGAGAAAGCAAAAAAAGGAAAAAAAGAAATTTTTCCTTGTGATTAGATATAAAATACAGCAGTTTGAACTATAGTTAGCATGCTTTACATTATATCTCTTAGTACTTATTTATCTTGTAACAGGAAATTTGTACCTTTTGACCACCTTCCTCCAGTTCTCCTTCCCCTACCCTCCGCCTCTGGTAATCATGCATCTGATCTCTTTTTCTATGAGTTTGGGAGTTTATCTTTTGGGGGGAGTGTTTTTTGTTTTTTTTTTTTTTTAGATTCTTCATATAGGTGAGATTATAGAGTATTTGTCTTTGTCTGACTTGAAATAGCTAATCTTTAATGAACTATCAGAAAGAGAAATTAACAAAACATTTCCATTTATAATTGCAAAAAAGAATAAAATGCCTAGGCATAAATTTAACCAAGGAGGTGAAAGATCTATACACTGAAAATTATAAGACATTGATGAAAGAAACTGAAGAAGACACAAATAAATGGAAAGATTTTCTGTGCTCCTGGATTGGAAGAATCAATATTGTTAAAATATCCATACTACCTAAAGCGATCTACAGATTCAGTACAATCCCTATCAAAATTCCGATGGCATTTTTCACAAAAATAAAACAAGCAATCCTAAAATTCGTTTGGAGCCACAGAAGACCCCAAATAGCCAAAGCAATCTTGAGAAAGAAGTAAAAATTGGGGGCATCACAATTTCTGATTTCAAACTATATTATAAGTTATAGTAATTGTATTGGCATAAAAACAGATACACAGATCAATAGACGAGGATAGAGAGCCCAGAAATAAACCCATGCAGGTATGGTCAATTAATTTACAACAAAGGAGCCAGGAATATACAATGGGGAAAGGATAAACTCTTCAATAAAGAGTGTTGGGTGCTTGCTTTGGCAGCACATATACTAAAATAAATGGTGCTCAGAAAACCAGACGGACATGTAAAAGAATGAAACTAAAGCACTATTTTACCCCATACACAAAAATCCACTCAAAATGGATTAAAGACTTGAATATAAGACTTGAAACCATAAAACTTCTAGAAGAAAATACAGGGAGTAAACTCCCTGACATTGGTATCAGCAAAGAATTTTTTGGATTTGACACCAAAAGTACAAACCACAGAAGCAAAAATAAGCAAGTGGGACTACATCAAACGAAAAAGCTTCTGTACAGCAAGGAAGCCATCAATGAAATGAAACCTAAAGAATGGGAGAAAATATTAGCAAATCCTATATCTGATAAGGGGATGATAATCTCCAAAATATATATATAAAAACTCGTACAACTTAATAGAAAGACAAACAATTTGATTAAAAAATGGGCAGAGGATCTGAATAGATGTTTTTCCAAGGAAGACAGACAGATGGCCAACAGGTACATGAAAGGTGCTCAACATCACTAATCATCAGGGAAATGCAAATCAAAACCACAATGAAATGCAAATCTAAAACCACGTGTTAGAGTGACTGTTGTAAAAAAGACAAGAAATAAACAAGCGTTGGCAAGAATATGGAGAAAAGGAAACCTTTGTACAATGTTAGTGGAAATGTAAATTGGTACAGCCACTATGGAAAACAGTATTGAGGTTCCTCAAATAATTAAAAATAGAACTAATAGGTTCTATTCCACTTCTAAGTATTTATCTGAAGGAAACAAAATCACTCTCTCAAGAAGATAAGATATTTGTGCCTCCATGTTCATTGCAGCATTATTTACAATAGCCAAGACATGAAAACAACCTAAGTGTCCATTAGCAAATGAATGATAAAGATGTGGGGGAAAAAATATATATAATGGAATATCATTCATCAAAAAAAGAAGAATAAAATCTTGCCATTTGTGACAACATGGATGGACCTTGAGGATGTTATGCTAAATAAGTCAAAGACAAATACTGTATGATCTCACTTATATGTGGAATCTTTAAAAATAACCCAAACTCATTGATACAGAGAACAAATTGGTGGTTGCCAGAGGCTCTGGGAGTGTGGGGTAGGAAGAGTGTGAAATGGGTGAAGGGGGTTGAAAGATACAAACTTCCAGTTGTAAGATAAATAAGTCTTGGGGATGTGTTGTACAGCATGGTGACCCATCACAAAATTTAAAGAAAGAAATAGCTAATTTTTCTTTCTTCTTCTTTTTTTTCTTTTTATTCTATCTAAAGCATCTGTTTCATCCCCTTTCTTTTCTTTTTTAGCAATTTTTGGCTTCTCAAAGCCGTCTCCCTCCAAAAAACCTTCTTTGGTTTTGGAAAAGAAAATAGAATCAGCAATTTTTCAGGTTTGTGGTAGAAATGAAGAATATGTGGAAAATGCCCTTGCCTGGATACAGGATGCGATTGAAAAGGAACAGTTTCTGTACACCAGTGAAGAAGAACATATCAAAGACTTTCGTGAAAAGGAATATCAAGAATTGACTAAGCTGCAGAAGAACTTAAATATTGCCATTCACTTGGACACTGAAAGACCTTTGATTGAAGTTTCAGGAATTAGCAGAGATGTGGAACAGGCTAGAATTTCAATTGAGAAAATGATGAAGACAGTTCGATTGACCAAAGAGCAGGAATTCAGAGCAGATTATATCAGTGAAGTTATAGCATGGCAATATAATGACAATAACACTTTGCATTATTTTGACAAAGTAACCAATCTGCAATTGGAGGATGCAAAGAAGAAAAATATAAAGACACTTGTTGTCAAAATTAATCATCAGAAGTACACAGTGGACTTGAACACATACGTTGCTACAGATGCAAAGGGACACAGCTTACCTGTTCAGCGCCTCAAGAAAACTAACAGTGAGTCAAACGTTCATACTTTTTATCCATTATTTACTCTTTGGGCTTAGCACCGTGTTGTGTATACATCAAAACTGTATTCAAGTAGATAAAATTCAAGAAACCCTTGTGGAATGAAATAGAAAACTTGGTCTCTGAGTTTAAGGATCTTACATTATGTCTGGGTATACAGCATGGGCGTGCCCAACAGACTGAGTTTGACCATCTTAGTGTTAACATTAGCCAACCCTTGCATTTTTACAGTTTACAACCTTCCCAGAGCCAGTTCTTCTGGGGAAGGTAATGCCTGCTTCAATCAGGAGATATAAGGCCATGGGATATGAAGAAAAGTGACCCGAGGTTTTTAGATAAAAGGGGAAAGACAGGCTGGTCAGAGAGTGGGCACTTTCTGTGTCTGCAGCTGATACCCAGAGAGGATCAGGAGCCTATAGGTTCTTCTCCCAGAAGTCACTTCCTCTGTGCTGAAAATAAGGTTCCTTGATACATACACCAGGAAGCAGCCTTCAGATTCTCTGATTGGATCTGTTCCCTGAGAAGGGAATGCTTGTCTTGTGAAGACAGCCATTCCTGCCTTCAAACCACAGAAGTCCCCCGCTGAAAACAAGTAAATTGGCTTCCCTTCCAGTACATTATCTTCATCTCTTGTGAGATCAGTGTGAATGAATTCTTCACACTCTGAGAAACCCTGGAGAAATGACAAGAATAATATTCTGTTTAGCAGATGGGGAGACAGAGCTGCCACTACAATCTGTCACACAGCAAAACCTGCCACCCACTCAACTCTTAAGAATGCCGTGAAGAATAATGAGAGAACAGAAGTGGAGGGCCATGTGGTGGTGCAGAGTTCTAGCAAAAAGCCATGCATTTGTAAACAAGACAGTAGAAACTATTTAAAAAAAAAGGGAAATTTTGTTAAATTATTAAATTATGACAGATTAGAGACCTAACAGATTATGCAGCTGAATTACACTACATCAGCAGTTCTCAAATCTGAGCCTAATCAAAACTTAAGACGTAGGTACACAGGTTCCACCCCTCAGAGACTGTGACTCAATAAATCTGTGGGGTTTTATTTATTTTTTTAACAAGCATGACAGTTGGTTCTGTGGTTGTCTGTGGTTCCACGCTTTGAAAAACATTCTCTTAGAAAGATAAGAAATTTCTCGAATACCTTGAATTAGGAGATTGTAAAACAGAAATGCAAATTATACTCAGTTTTTCAAAGCATCCTAGGAATGTGACCTGTGTAGATGAGCCTCCCCGGGTACAAAGGTGTCCTCAAATGTCTACTTTGCAGTTGAGATCCCTGTGCACTGGAGTGATATGAAGCAGCAGGATATCTGTCTTGTTGAGCTACAACCTGGTCATGTAGAATATGATATGGTGGCAAACAAGTTTAAGGAGACCTGCTCACAATTCCAGATAGAAAAGGTAAGCCTTCTGCTGACATGGAGCTTCTTAATGGTGGAAATAAGAAGTATTGGGGTCCTGGATAAGTGAATTTTGATTCATTTCCTTTCACATTTTAAAACCCAGAATTAGAATATTGTATGGTAATTAAATTTTAGATTCTGGATTCTACTCATGTCACCATAATTACTGAGTCATTAAGATTGAGATTCTTGTGTCAATTATTAAAATATAAAAGGAGGTTTACTCATATCATAGCATACTAAAGACACATATTTCCTTTGTGAAGAAAGCTAATAAAAATTCAAAGATATGGCTTAACATTTGGAATTGATAACTAGCAAACCACCACGAAGAGACAGGCGGAGGATCCTCGGGTTAGGATTATGTGCCTCTGCCCCACCATTCAAAGATCAACAGAGCTTGCTTCCTTTAATAAAGCCGACAGTCCTTTCTTTGCTTGTCTCATTTATTTTGGCATCTTCCACTTTTAAATATTAATATTGCTGTTTGAAATTATGTTCTCCCTTGACTTCTATTGCATTGTTACTTTAATGCTTTCTTCTTCTTCAATTAATTCTCCTTTCATTATCACTGGTTGTTTCTTCCCCAAACCCCTAATCCTAGCTTTACCTATAGTATTTATACTTCGGTCTTCTGTCTGCACTTCACGGGGGAATGTTTTTACCTTTCTTGGCTTCAGCTGTTATTTTAATGTCGATGGCTCTCAAATCAACATATCACCAACCTGGATCTTTGACTCCAGTTCTAGAACATATTCCCAGTGGCCTAAACAATCCCCACTTGATTATCTATCTGCTAAATCAATTTCCCTAAAACCTAACTCGTCATCTCGAAGTAGTTATCTTTCCCCTTTCTTCTTCATGTATGTCTTTGGTTCCACCATTTTCTGAGTAAAGCTAGAGATTTTGAATACCTTCCTTTCATCCATAATAATGAGGCTGCCAATAAGATCTGCATTTTCTTTCTCTGCAAATTTTACTTTCTATTTGCATTGCCACCATTCCGTTTATTCATGTGGTTAAGCACATTATAATTCAAAAAAGATTTGAAATGTCCTGCAAAGTATATACCATACCTTCAGATTAAATAAATGGATGAAGAAACATGGACAAAGAGAAAAGGAGGGTATGGAAAATAAGATAACACAGAAGTATTTATTGTTAGTTCAAAAGATACATAACATGAAGTCCTAGATAGTTATTTGAGGACCACAAATTTGTCCTAGTAGACAGAGCAAGGAAGTAAACAGCCACCTACAAGATTTATAATTTTGTTCATAAATCAAAAAGCAAACCATTTGATCAGGAGACTCACAGCTTTTCACAATACTGAGGTTGACTCCTGAGAGATTTATTCTATGAATCGAGCACTGGAGAATATATTCAAAATCACCCTCACAATAAATTCAATATCTAATTGTATACCACAGTGTTTTCTTTTAATCCCTCATTGTAAACCAATTGAGCAAAACAATTCTGTGAGATACTAAGACAATGTGATTGATTCAGTATGCAGCTCTTTGATCTCGTTCTAAGATGACAAGTAAGTTTTATTCCAAATACATCTGATAATGGCTGACTGGCATATTGTGATGAAATGCCGAGCCTAGATTGAGCAGGACTGTCCAGTTGACCAGCAGTGTCTGCGCTGGCCCTGGAAGCTTGCCATGTGTTGTCAGACACTGGCCAGAGAAATGATTTCACTACTTTTTTCAAATAAAATTTTATGTGAAATCCCAGTGTTTGACACTCATAAAAGCAGGGGTAGATAGTACTGAAGGCAACTCTGTGAAAATGTTAATATAAAAAATGGATTATCTGTCATCCTCCATGACTGTTATGCTTTGCGACTAAGATTTTTTTAAATTAATTAATTTTTTATGGTGATATTGGTTAACAAAATCCAGTAAGTTTCAGCTGTACACTTTAACAGTAAGGCATATATATATTTATATTGTGTGGTCACCTCCCATAGTTAGATTTCTTTCTGTCACCACATATTTGACCCCCTTTGCCCCATCTGCCTTCCCTCTCCCTCCCACCTCTGGTAACCACTAGTCTCTATCCCTAAGCCCCTTTAGGTGATCCCATTCTTTCACTACAGAACCAGTGCTCTTTACTGGGTCCTGAAGGCACATCAAATGATAGTGGCTGAGTAATATTCCATTGTATATATGTACTACAACTTCTTTAGACACTCATCTATCATAGGACACTTCAGTTGCTTCCATGTCCTGGCCACTGTAAATACTGCTGCTATGAACATCGGTGTGCAAAACTCTTTTCAGATATGGGTTTTCAAGACTTTAGGGTAAATAACCAGTAGAGAGATTGCTGGATCATATGGTAATCAATTCTTAGTTTTTTGAGGAACCTTCTTACTGTTTTCTATAGTGGCTGTACCAATTAGCAGTGACTAAGATTTTTAACATCAATAAACTTGCCACAGTTACTTTTTCTCCCTCACTCTCAGTTTTTGCTGAAGCCTTTGAAAATAAGTTACAGACATCATGACGCTCCTACTTTTAACACATATCACCTAAGAATAAAGACATTCTCCTAAATAACAACCATTATCTCATGTAATAAAATTAACATTAATTCAACAATATCCAATATAGAATCCATATTCAAATTTCCTCAATTGCTCAACATCACTTTTTTACATCTCTCAGCCCTCCACCTCTACTCTGGATTCAGATACTGCGTTTGGTCATTATATCTCCTCTATCTCTTCTGATCTAGAACAGTATTCCTGCATTAAAAAAATTATTTTTTATAATATTGAATTTTTTAAAGAGTTTAAGCCATTTTTTTTTAAAAGAACCTAAGCTAGTTAGTTTTCTTATAGCGTCTAAATTTGTCTGATTCTTCACGGTGCAATCTAATTTATTCCTCCATCCTCTTTATGTCTGGTAAACTGGTAGGCAGATTGAAGGGCTCGGGTAAATTCAAATAAATATTTTTGCAAGAATATTTCAGATGATAGATCACATCAGAAGCCTCATATGATAATGATGCTAAGTTTGATCACTAGTTAGGGTGGTGACCACCATATCTCTCCGTTGGAATCACTAGGTATTCTGTGGGACAATACTTCGTTACTGTACAGTAAGTATCCTGTGCCCCACAACTTTCTACTTATTGACTTTAACATCCATTGATGACCTTTTGCTGAATCCATTATTACACTGGAGGTTGCAAAATGGTAATTTTCTATTTCTGTCATTCCTTCTACATTTATTATCTGGCATTTTTGTAAAGAAAAAATTTTCTTCCCTCTTGCTTTAAAAAAAATTCAGTGTGTTTATTTAATTACAGTGATTATTCATTTAGATGCACAAATTATCCTACATTTGGCTAGTAGGGACCCTTTCAAGTTGGCTCTCATGTCCTTTTGATGACCCCATTAATCTTTGAACATTTCTTCACTTTCTGGCACAAGATCTCTTTGGCTCACCTTGTAGTTTCTCTATATCAGGTTAGAATGAGACAATTCTCTAAGAAACCGTGATCTCTTTTAGTGGGGAATGATAATGAGAAACCAAGATCTGTGTGCTGGAGGTGCTCACTGCTACTGAGGTGTTATTGCTTCTAGGTTCTTGCATGGCTAGAGCTAAGAAAACCATGAGTTCATATTGATGTTTTCAATTGAAATTTAATACTTCGGTTTTTGTCTTAACTTTTTATATTTTATATTTATGTTTTCTATCAGTAGAAATTTTGGTTCCTAATAATATTACATATTTATATCTTTGTTTTATCTTGTAGTATGCATAAAATTGTTTCAAAATTATCACACCAAAATTATTATTAGCAATATTAAAATAATAATGCCAGATTTCTTTTGGTTATTGTTAGCATGCTATATCTTTCTCTACTTTTTTTTTCTTTTAACCTTCCTATAACTGTATATTTAAGATGTGTCTCTTGATAGCAGCATGTACTTGGCTTTTCTTCTTCCACCTGGACAATCTTTATCTTTTAATTTGAGTACTGAGTCTGTTTAATGTATTTACTGTATTTACTGATATGTTTGGGTTCATGCCGTATTAATGTTTTCTATTTATCACATCTATCTTCGTTCC
>NW_006431048.1:2505660-2508173 GCF_000325575.1 Pteropus alecto
GTATTTTTATTATTTCATTTTTATGCCCTATTAGATTGTCGATTATACATTCCATTACAATTCTTTCAGTCGGTTACCTAGAGATTACAGTGTACATCCTTGACTTATTAAACTTTAATACAAATTAGTATATTTATCATTTCGCAAACAATGCAATAAACTTTGAACACTTTAAACCCATTTATCCCCTCCTACCTTTTGTACTACTTTCAACATGTATTTTAATTCTATGCATATTTGAAACCCCATAAAATGTTTTAATTTTTTACACAGTCAGTATTTATATTTACCAACATATTTACCCTTTCATGCCACTACCCTTCAATTCTTCTATTTCTATGCCTCCATCTTAGGATCATTTTCCCCTCTCATTTTAGTATTTCTTCCAGTGTAGATCTGGTACTGATGTTTCTGGTAGTCTCAGTTTTTGTCTGAAAATGTCTTTATTTCACTTTTATTCTTTGAGGGATATTTTTGCTGGGTGTAGAATCCTGCATTTGCAGTTATTTTCTTTAAGTACTCTGAAGAAGTTATCATACTGTCTTCTGTAGTTGTTGGCAAGAGGATTAGTCTGTTATGAGTTGTCTACCATAGCCAGAAGCTGGCTTCTAAAATAAACCTACTTAGTAAAGTTTAAGATTTATTTGCACTGGTTTCCTTTTACCTTATAAGTTATACCACCAGGAATATAGAATCAGATTACTATTTTCAAAATTACTTGAAATAATTATTTTCTTTGTGCGGTTATTAAATTTCAAAAGGGCGAGTGTTCACTTCAGCAGCAGGTATACTAATAAAGGTCAGAAAGCCAGAATAAAAAGACTAAGAAATTAAGAATGGTTTCAAAATTCTATAAGGAGAAATTTTTATGGCTTTTGAAAATGAATAAAATTTAAGGTAATTAGAAATAAAATGAAAATAGGCAGTTTAAAGAATAGAAACTTAAATTTAGGTAAAAAGAAAAAATTTTAAATCACAAATGAGATCAACAAAATACATGATAATGCTGAGACTTTGAACTAGAGGAGAAATTGTATCTTAATTAAAAGTAGGAAACCCAAAACTGAAGAAGAAGAAAAAAAACACACAGATAAAGGCAGTTATTAGTGTTAGAACCAAGAGTTCTCTAGAATGGAGGAAGATCCTGACAACATTGGAACCTTCCTTCACCTTATGCCTTTCCATGAGGGGCCTAGCCCCCCTCACCCACCCCTCACGTTTTCCCAGGACAAACTTATGAAACTACCATGACCTGGTAATTAGGTAAGTTTCCAGGACCTAAGGAGTTTCCACCATAGCCCTGGACACCACTGTCCAAAGAGTATGGTCAAAGCATGGCCACTTTGGTCTGCAACCAAATTCCTTGCCACCAGCATTTATGTCCTACTTTTCCAACTGCATGAGAGATTGATTTTCATTCATTTTCTTCTTGCCTAGACACTCCAGTGCTTCTCTGACATAGTTAGAATTTGGCTAGGTAAAGCAGTATCCCAGAAGGACTGAGGAGGAGAGAGGCAAAGTGGCAAAGTGAGGTAGACAGCAACAGGAGCAGTTATTACCGTGAAAGTAAAAAGCAAGAGTTAGAGTGGCTTGGTCGGCCAAGATCCTAAACATTGTTTGCTCTCATGAGGTACATAAAAGATGTTAAAAATTAAATCAACATTTTTCCCAAGGCCTGATTTGTGAAACACTGGATCTAAAAAGATTTCTGAATGCAGAAAGCGGCCACCTGGCATTGAACTTGCTGTTTACTGTAATTTCTACTTATAACAAATAGTGGTCGTGTTCTTCTTGCTGTATCTTGCCAAGGGTTCTTGGCACCAATAGAATATTTTTCCTTATTGATTTGCAGATTGAGAGGATCCAGAATCCAAGTCTCTGGGAGAGCTACCAGACACAGAAAAGGATCATGGACACCAAAAATCGTAATATAACAAATGAGCGGCAGCTCTTCCATGGGACAGATGCTGACTCATTGCCACATGTCAACCAACATGGCTTTAACCGCAGTTATGCTGGAAAGAATGGTAAGGAAGCAAGTAATGTGGCTGCTGCAAATGGGGTGTCAGCCATGAGAACCCAAACTGACTAAGGGACCATGTGGATTGCATTGTGTTCCCTCATAGTCGGTGGCCATGTTGCAGCCAAAGTTTCAGGTGTGACTCACTATGTTTTTATCTGAAAGGGACTGACTGGCCCTCTGGGGTAGAGGAGTGATTTTTTTTTTTTTTAATTAAAAATATAGAAAAAAATTTTAAGAGCTTTTAGAAAAAAGAACTGAACATTATTTTAACATTATTTGGTATACTGTGTCAATACATCAAATTACAGACTAAATTAAAATTCTCCAAACTGTTTTTCTCTTCACAGCTGTGGCATATGGAAAGGGAACCTATTTTGCTGTCAATGCCAGTTATTCTGCCAATAATACATACTCCAGACCAGATGCAAATGGGAAAAAGCACATGTATTATGTGCGAGTACTTACCGGAGTCTACACACGTGGAAATAGC